>NC_058415.1:56021410-56177517 GCF_002201575.2 Neomonachus schauinslandi
CTGGCATTCCTGATGTGCCTCCATGATTTTCTCCCCCAGTACCTCATCAACCCTGCTCTGGGATCCCAGGCTTATCCTGTTCCTGCACCCTGAGCTGTTCCTCTGCATCACCCCCTGAATACACGAGTCACTTAGTCCTCTCTCTCCTTTACATCATCCTTTCAAATGATAGAACCACCTTCCCAATCAAAGATTTACTGTGCAAGCACCCTCCCCAGCTTCCTATGGTGGGGAAATTAGACAAAATCTAATCACATGTTGGAAACTGGAGACAGAAATGGCTCAGATTTATACTAGAGCTCCAGGGAACAGCACTGGCAGATGGGGCCTATCAAAGAGGCTCTGCTCCAAGTGGCCTACCTTTTATGGAGACCCAAAGTGCTCATTTATCTCCTATCTTGGGAGGAAATGAGGGTCTTCACTGGGGCCTTGCACTTGACAGCCAATTGCTGAGCCAAACTTGTGTTTTAGTAGCCCCTTGAAGGCCTCAGGCATCCAGGGAGAAAGCAAGGGTCCCAGGTCAGAGCCAGGGCAGCTCTCACTCTGTGGCTCCCACTTCCCAAGACATATTCCTGCTGCTCTGAACTGTGGCTACCTCCAGAAAGGAGACTAGGCTTACAAAGTGGAAATTGTAAAACAAAACTTGTAAACATCCCACCTGTACCCCTCCCACTTCCCACCCCTTGGGGCCCCAGTGTTTGAAAACAAAGCTTAGCGGCCACTGAAAGCCTTGACGTTACATAAGAACTGAGCCAAACAGGTGGGGCTGGTTCCTTAGGGCAGCCTCTTCCTCCTCCCCTGACCAGCATTTCCTGGGTGAGAAGGAAGAACTCAGCAAAAGGAATTTGCTTCCCCAGAATTTTAGCAAGGTGCTTAGAAAGAAATACGGGCTCTGACCTCTGAAAAGCCTGGGTCCCAATCCAATCCCTGCTACTTACCTGCCGTGTGACTTTCCCTTAACTTTTCTGAGCTTCCCCTTATTTTCTCAACTGTAAAATAAGGATTAGAATTCCCCTTATATAAGGCTGTAAGAATTAAATGAAATAATGTATGCATAGTTCCTGGCTTTTAAAAATTGTTACTAACCTGCTTGAAGATGGAGCCTCTACATAACTTGTTTACCATTTTCAGAAATCCTTTTCTCTCTGGTTTCAGTTTACCTTTCTCCTCTTTCCTCAATTCTTTCCCCAGTACCTGGAAAGATCTCCTAGGTCCCTATTATTCAAAGGTCCAGGACAAGAAGCCTCACCTAAGAGCTTGTTAGAAATGCAGAATCTCAGGCCTACCCCAGACCCTCTTGAGTCAGAATCTGCCTTTGAATAAGATACCTAAGTTCTTCTCTGTGCATGTAACAGTTTGAAAAGCACTTGCACTGGGTCATCTTTTGCTGCTTTTTTTTTTTTTTAAGATTTTATTTATTCATTTGAGAGAGAGAGCACGAACTGGGGGAGGGGCACAGGGAGAGGGAGAAGCAGACTCCCAGCTGAGCAGGGAGCCTGATGTGGGGCTCGATCCCAGGACCCCAAGATCATGACCTGAGCCGAAGTCAGATGCCTAACCAACTGAGCCATCCAGGCGCCCCATATCCTTTCTTCACAATACCAAATAGCACCGGATTTCAACACCACTTAACAGGAGTTTCCCTCCAGCAAATTTCATATTACATACTAAAACTTCTTTTTTTTTTTTTAAGATTTTATTTATTCATTCAAGACACAGAGATACAGAGAGAGAGATAGCATGAGCAGGGGGAGAGGGAGAGGGAGAAGCAGGCTCCCCGCTGAGCCAGGAGCCGGATGTGGGGCTCCATCCTAGGACCCTGGGATCATGACCTGAGCCGAAGGCGGACGCTTAACCATCTGAGCCACCCACACGCCCTTATATACTAAAACTTCTTAATTGGACACCTGAATAACAACAAATCATAACAGTAATAAAATATTAGTAACACAATTTAATATGTGCTTAATGCTTTGCTATTTACAACACACAATTTTATACCCACATAATCTCATCTGATTTCAGAATATGGGATAGTTATCCTCAATCAGAGAGTGTTTGAGTGAGTGAATGAATAAATGATTGAATGAATGACTTGGAAACTATTTAGTGAAGAGAAACTGAGTTATGAGAGGGCTTTTAGGGTTACACCAATGAGGACTTTTGTTCAGCCCTTAGTAAGAGAGATCCAAAACAACAGTGGCCTAAATAGGATAGAGGCTTATTTTCCTCTCACATGATAAACCATCTTCAGGCAGGCCAGGCTGGTATGGGGACTCTACAAGTCTCAGAAGCTGGAATCCTATCTTCTGCTCTGCCATCCTTAGCACATGACTTCAACCCACAGATGAAAATGACTGCTGGAGCTCTACCCCTCAAGTTCATGTCCCAGGGACAAATAAGCAAGAACAGGGGGAAAGGACAAAGAGGTGCTTGCTAGCTAGTGAACCCCTTTAAACAGCTTTCTAAAAGCCCTACCCAATCACTTCCACTGACTTCTCGTTAGCCATTGCCCTCTGCAAGGAAGGTTGGGAAATGTGATTTTATTAGCCAGCCACATTGCTGCCCTCAACATAAGAGTAAGGAAGGTGAGGATAATAGCTATTAGGGTGAAATCTAGCAATTCTCTACCAAAAGGGGAATGAAGGAAAGAGAGCGTTTTGTATTTCTCCCCTTGCAATATCTCAACAAGGAATGGAAGAGTCTGGACAAGAGGGGGTGGTCCCTGCTGGGCTGCTTTCAGGCAAAAGGAAAGAGTCTTCTTACCAGTGTATTAGCTGGGGGCCCAAAGTAGGGGTAGGTGAGAAACCAGGACCTTCAACTGAAGTGTTGCTGTGTCTCCAGAGGATGCTGACCTCATGATAGAGTTATCATTCATCCTCTTCTTCTGGACTGGGATGTTCTCCCTTCTTTACATCCTAATTCCCAACTCCTTCCACTCCATTCCTGCTCATTCCTTCAGTTTTCTGCTTGTATGTTCTCAAAATCTTGTTATATGTTCTCATAAACCTGGATTTTACCTGCATAGTACTTGTTCCAGGTTTACCCTGCCCTGGCCTTTTATCCCCCCTGCACGTATAAGGTCCCTTAGGGTAGATACTATGGCTATCCTATTCATCACTGGATTTCCAGCACCTTGCGTGGTACCTGAACATAGTAGTTGCACCAGAAGAATGCACTTGAATCAATAAACGTATCTGATAAGAAAGTTCATATTATTCCTTAGCTTTTTTGGATTGTAAATAACAAACATCCACCTGCACTATCAAGGAGACAGTTAATTATAATGATACGGAGGCATGTCACATAGACAAGGGACTAGATTACAGCCTGGCCTCAGGAATGGAGCAGAACCAGAAACTCAGATGCCCCTGGGAGTCTCCTCATCTTTTGTTCTCTCATCAGACCAGTTTCTCCTGCTTGTTACTTCTACACAGTGAGGAAAATATGGCTGTCAAGAAAACCTCAGAGTTATCTGTTATTGGACCAATCAGCTGGAGAGAAGTTAAGATAGCTCTTCCTCTCTCATCTCTATCTCTTCAAAATTCCAAGCAGAAAAATTATTGTTCCAGTATGGGTCAAGTGCCTGACCTGGACCAGTCAAGGGACCAGGGACCAGGGTCATATTGTAGAAACATAGCAGTTCCCACTGCAACCTTGTAGTTTGGGGATGGGAGAGTTGATTCCTGGAAGAGTGGTCTGGAGCAGACGAAACAGTGGATGTCCACTGGAGTGAGCATCAGCTCCCCAACACACACAATCCCAGCTCCTCAGCCACAAGTCCAGCATCTCCTTGGATTAATGCCTGTATCTCTGGGGCCTCCACTGGATCTTCAGGGCCATTGCCAGAGTTCTCTGGTAGATTCTCATATCTAGTTTCCAACTCTTCCTTCATTCCCTGAAAATCCTTCTTCCCCAACAATACCACTGTTCAAAGATACCACAGGCACTTGAGCTTCACAGGGAGGACCTTCTCAACAACCAGGAGAATCTGCTGAGCTGTCCTGGCTGCAGAAGATGGAAAATTAAGTTGGGAGAACTGTTGGGCATAGTCAGACCTCAGGTGGGTGCAGCTCTCTCCAGGATTTCTTCCAACCAGCACTCTACTTCTCCTCTTACATCTGGCCATCATGTAGCTATGAGGGATGAGCTTCCAAATCCATCTGACAAATGAGGAAACTGAGGCCCAAAAAAGGGACAGGATATGAGGGTGGTCATTTAGTGTCAAGACAACACTTGAACTTAAGTCTCTCTTCCTTATGCTTTTGATAGAGGGACTGGAAGAGCTTGACAACTCTTCTGCAGAATCAATGCTGTGTTCACTAGATATAGGCTACATTTCCCAGGCCCGCTTGCATCTAAGTATGGACCATATGACCGAGTTCAGCCAATAGGAAGAAAGTAGAAGAAAAGCCTGCCACTTCCACATTTGCCCATAAAATATCCCAGGTTATCTTCCACACCCTCTCTCCTCCATCTGTGTGAGTCTGAAAACAAAAGGTTCTGAGATGGCAAAGCCTTCTAATGGAGGAAGACCAAATCTCTGATTTCACTGCTTGGAGGAGAGCTGCCCAGGAGTCACCAAGATCCACATTGAACTTTACTGGAACAAGAAGTAAATCTTTACTATGTGAAGCCACTGAGATTTTAAAGTTATATATTATTATATATAGCATCCCATTCCCATCTTTGACGGAGCTCCTCTTCTCTGTGATGAGTTAGACTTTTTTTTTATTTTAAGATTTACTCATTTATTTGAGAAAGGGAGAGCACGTATGGGAGGGAGGGGCAGAGGCAGAGGGAGAGACAGTCTTAAGCAGACTCCACTTGGGACTCGATCTCAGGGCCTGAGCTGAAACTAAGAGCCAGATGCTTAACTGACTGCACCGCCCAGGTGCCCCTATGTTGAATTAGACTTGATCTCCTCCAGCACTGTCTCTGCCCTTTGACCCTGACAAAGACCCAAACTACAAAGGGGCAGTACAGCTTTGTGATAGGAACTCAGGCCTTAAATCCAGTCATATCTGAGTCTGAACCCCAGATCCCACCCCCGCGACAGACCCAAGCAGGTTTGTTCCTTTGAGCCTATTTCCACATGTGTAAAATGGAGAAAGTACCCAACGTGCCATTGTAGGGTTTAAATAAGATATTACATAATCAGTGGTTCTCAACAGAATGATGTCACAGAAATTGTAAGGTCATGTTTGTGGAACCCCCTTTAACTAGAGATGCTAGGTGTCCTGTGATGCTTAGGACAATCCTACACAATGACAAGCTGTTGCCCCTCCCCCACAGCTTTCATAAGGTCCACGGGACATTCACCTATCTGACTTTAGAATTACGTGAGCCTAGACAATAAACTCTGTTTTACAAAGAATCACGACATATTTTGGCATGGTTTTAGTATCTATTGAATGTTCCTGGAGTGTATTTGCCCGGTGTAACTGTCAGGGCCCTGACAGGAAATCAGCCCATTCAAGTTAAAATAATTCAGGGAGGGGTTGATTTGCAAAATGACTAATTACAAAGGTGTGGACAGGTGTGAGGAAGCCAGACAGGATAGGGCAGACACCAGCTGTCACCACCACTATATCCGAGGTGTGAGCAGAGGCGAGATCACCAGAACCTGAGAGGGGAGAAGTGTGGCTGAGAGTATTAGATCCCCCGGGCTGCTGCGACTAATCACCACAACCTTGGTGGCTTAAAACAACAGAAATCTATTCTCACAATTCTCAAGGCCAGAAGTCCAAAATCAAGGCAGCCGCAGGGTCACAGTGCCTCCAAAGGCCCTAGGGGAGAATCCTTCCTGGCCTCTTCCAGCTGTGGGCGGCTCCCAGCCTTCCTTGGTCAGCGGCATCACTCCAGTCTCTGCCTCTGCCTTTTTTTTTTTTTAAGATTTTATTTATTTACCTGACAGAGAGAGAGAGCACGAGTGGGGGAGTGGCAGAGGGAGAGGGAGAAGCAGGCTCCCCGCTGATCAGGGACCAGGGAGCAGGGACCCCCCCTTCCTGCCCCAAACGGGGCAAATATCCCAGGACCCTGGGATCATGACTTGAGCCGAAGGCAGATGCTTCACCAGTTGAGCCACCCAGGCGCCCCTCTGCTTCTGTCTTTACATGGCCATCTCCTCTTCTGTGTCTTCTCTTCTGTCTCTTCTAAAGACGCTTATTATTGAATTTAGGGTGATCACATCTCGAGAGCCTTAATTACATCAGCAAAGATCCTCTCTCCAAATAAGGCTACATCCACAGGTTCCAGAAGTTAGAATATGGACATTTGTAGAGGCCGATTTTAGGCAACACGCTTGAGCAATGGAAACCTGAGTAAGGTAAAAGGGCTCACAGTGACCCCTGGGCTGAATGCAAACAGGCCCAGCAGGCGACCCACTTCAAAATATCCACAAGCCCTAGCTGATCAATGGCCTGCTTACAACTGGGCACAGGTACCAAAAAAGGAAAATTCCATATACCCCATACCTCCTCACCTTACCCCCCTTAACGACAGCCCCCCACCACTGCCTCCTGGCAGACAGCCTCTCCTCTGCTGCCCTTGCAGTGTAGTCAATAAACTTCTATCTCCTTTGTTTGGCCTGGGGTGAATTCTTTCCCTGCCTGTGCCCGCCTCCACCGTATCAGGTCGCTCCACAGACACAGCTTTGGGGGGCTTTCATTCAACCCACAATAGCCATCTTGAGAATAGCAGCAGCCTTAGGATGAGGGATATAGACAGGAAGATAGGCAGAAAGATAAAAACCCCAATCTCCCTTCCCTCCCTCACCCCATCTCCTGTCAGTACTTTCATTGGCCAAACCCAGCAGGAAATCAGAGGGCATGAGTGTGGCTCCCGGGGCCAAGAGCAGGGAAGAGAAGTGGGGGAGAATGGATCTGGAGGGGCAAACAAAAGACGGCAGGGCACCATGTTAATCGAGGGAGACTGGGCTCTGTTTTATTTGGAACTTTAGCAGGAGAGGTCGCCGCTGCAGAAATCGTAATTGATTGGCAACAGTGCTGCTAGTATTGGAGCCAATAATGTAACATATCTGTATCAGGATGTGTTCATAGTTGTTGCCCTTTCACAGGGAATGACTACTTCCTTATACCTGCCAGTCGTCCTCTATGCAAGCGTTTCCGTCTTGAACGCCTCACAGATCTGCATGTTGTCCTTGCACAGGGGCCGTGCTAATCTTCTCTATGTCGTTCCAGTTTTAGTATATGCGCTGCCCAAGCAAGCACAGAATATATATTCTTGTATTTTAAATACCTTTTATTTCCTCCTTTAAGTTAATTGTGGCATTTTTTTTTTTTTGGTTTAATATTATGAAACTGTGATGCGGGTTGGTTATATTATCTATGAATGCTAAAAGTGGCATTGAAAGGGCGCCTGGGTGGCTCAGTCGGTTAAGCGTCTGCCTTCAGCTCAGGTTGTGGTCCTGGGATCGAGCCCCACATCATCACTGGGCTCCCTGCTCAGCAGGGAGCCTGCTTCTCCCTCTCTCTCTGCCCCTCCCCCTGCTTGTGCTCTCTTGCTCGCTCTCTTGCTCTCTCTCTCAAATAAACAAATAAAATCTCAAAAAAAAATAAAGTAAAAATGGCATTAAAAATATTATTGGGTTGCATAAAGTTGAGAGCTACAAGGTGTAGGGGACTCATAGTGCCAACACATTAAGTGCTGGATACATAGTACCTATTGGCATTAAGGCTATGATCCGCTTCATCACCTCCAAGCACAATTGGATTGAGGACCCTAGAGACCAGGCCTTCTGTGAGTCACTAGGCAAGGAGAGGGCCTGGAGCCAGTCCCCTGGAGGTGGTATGACGTAAGCCTGGGTCCTGAGAAACCCTGGCTCCGACACCACAGTTCCCTTCCCCAGAGCAAGATGTCTCCAGAGGAGAAGATTCTTTCTCCTGAGCCCTGGAAGCCCTCAATGAGCTACTTGAGCATATCAGCATCCTGGGCTTTCCCACAAAGCAGGGAGCTGTGAGGGAGGTGGCTAGGCCTGGCTCCAAAGCTCAAACCAGACAATCCCACCAAGCTGACGTCAGTGGGCTGGCTGGCCAGGGGATGGCAGGGTGGGGCTGGCCTGGGAGCCTAGCTGTCTCACCCCCAGGGGAAGGGAGGAGATGAGAGAAGAGGGAGGAGGGGAAGGAGGGAGGAGAAAAGCAGGAAGGGGTGGGAAGTGAGCCCAGGGAAATCTGACTCAGGCCTGTCTGGACAGCCATAGGGAGGGAAAATGGAGTACATGATACCTCCTTGCTTGAAACCTGGCATTCAAGACCCCTGCTTACATCTCCATCCTCATCTCATGCCATTCCCTGCCATGCAGACTACTTATAGATTCCTTCAAAGGCCAGGCTAATCCACGCCTTTCGTCATACAGTTCATCATACAGCCTGCTTCTCCCTCTCCCTCTGCCTGCCTCTCTGCCTGAATTGCCTTTTTCTGGCTCACCTAGCTCAAGGCTTCCTTGAAAATATCACTTTCTCCATTAAGTATTCCCCAATCCAGACACAATTACTCTTGTCTCTGCGCTGAGATCTATAGATGTCGAAAGTAGACTAGAATTACCATTTATTAATTTAGTGCAGTGTTCCCAGACTTTAGCATGCATCAGAATCACCCGCGAGGCTTTTAAAATGTGGATTGCTGATTTCTAAGTTTCTGATTCTAATTCTGGTGTGGGGTGGTGTGGGAGGAGGTAACTGAGAGGACATGACTGCTAGTTGACCCTCAAGTAGGACCTGGGCAATGGGGGGCTCCTCACCCCCTCCCCTGTCCTTGGGATGTACATTCTGCCTACTGTTCCCACAGTGGGAGCATTCCAAGGATGTAGCTTTGAGAGAGTAAGGTGTTGTTGAGACCACCTGGACTGAAGACATGGCTGAACCCAGTTAAGGCTTCTATATAAACTTTTAAGATTAGGTGGGTGGGTGCAGAGATGTACTTCTCTTGTGGCCACAAAAGCCAAGTCTTTTAAGTAAGTTCCCTTGCTTATTAACCTGCCACCTACCAATCTGGAGTGGTCTGCCTCTTTCTTTGGTCTCTCTCTCTCTGCCTTCTGTGTACGGCGCCAGTTTGTGAACCAACAGGTGAGGTCAAGAATTTTCATTTCTAGTAAGTGATGTTGCTGGTCCCAGGATCACACTTTGAGAACCACTGGTTTAGTGCAAGAAATGATCATTCCTGGGTATGATCAGTGCTTATTTATGAATTCATTTGGTGAATGTCTCCTATAGGCCTGCAACATGCCACACATTGACTACGTGTTGAGTATTCAGGAATAAGCAAAGCAGACATAGAACTTACCCCCATGGAGCTTCCAGTCCACGGGGGAAGACAGGAAGCAAATAAACATACTATTAAGTATATAATAACAAATTGTGATAAATGCCGTAAAGGAAAATAAGAAGAATATGATGAAAAAGAATAATAACGGGGCACCTTGGTGGCTCAGTTGGTTAAGTGGCTGCCTTCGGCTCAGGTCATGATCCCAGAGTCCTGGGTTCAAGCCCCACGTCAGGTGCCCTGCTCAGCGGGGAGTCTGCTTCTCCCTCTCCCTCTGCCTGCCTCTCTGCCTACTTGTGCTCTCTCTCTATCTCTCTGTCAAATAAATAAATAAATAAAATCTTTAAAAAAAAATAAAAATAAAATAAAATTTAAAAAAAGAAAAAGAATAATAACTAGAACCTATTTCAGACAGGGTGATCAGGTAAGGCCTTTTGGGTAAAAGAGACATTTATACAGGCATAACTTAAACACTTATTGCACTGTATTGTTATCTATTTTTTTAACTTTTTTATTGTTATGTTAGTCACCATACATGACATCATTAGTTTTTGATGTAGTGTTCCATGATTCATTGTTTGCATATAACACCCGGTGCTCCATGCAATACATGCCCTCCTTAATACCCATCACCAGCCTAACACATCCCCCCACCCCCCTCCCCTCTAAAACCCTCAGTTTGTTTTTCAGAGTCCATCGTCTCTCATGGTTCGTCTCCCCCTCCGATTTCCCCCCCTTCATTCTTCCCCTCCTGCTATCTTCTTTTTTTTTTCTTAACATATATTGCTTGTTATCTGTTTTTAAGTTGTTCAGCTAACCACTAGACTATGTGCACCCTGAAAGTTAGAATCTTGTGTTATTCATATTTGTGCCTTCACTATGCTGCAGAGTAGGGCCTTCACAGATAGCGTAAAATAGATGGGACGATGGAAGGATCATTGGAAGGATGGATAAATGATTGAATAAACTGTCAGATGTATGTACATATGTATGTATGCATTGATGGATGGACAGATGGATGGATGGATGGATGGATGGATGGATGGATGGATGGACGGATGGATGGATGACTGTCTCTGGCAGTAACATGGAGAACCAGGATTCCTGCTGGTATCAGTGAGACAGGAGTGGAAACTAATAGAAACCTAGCTGACTCCTTTGCTATATTTCCAAACCTTGTCTATCATTTAAGGTGACCACCAATGGCCCCTCGTCCGCAAAGCTCCCTTGATTACCATTGCTGAGCCCCACCCCCCACATGAATGAGTCACTGTCACCTCTTGCATTCCCACACAGCCCACACTGACTTCAACACACACAACGGCCTCATACTCGCCATCTGCTCACCACCTGCAAGCTTCTCAGGGCAAGCCATGTTCTCTGTGTCAGTTTTAGAAGGCAAAGGGAATGGGAGAGGAAAGAAAAGAAAGTTTTTCTCTAACCCCCGGAGCCAAAGAAGGCACGGAGCTCAGATGGGGTGAGGAGATTCCTGCTTTGATAATTTACCACATGACTTCAAAATAGCACTTTCAATGACACATTTCCTCTAAATATGTGTCTTAGGCTCCTACGAGGAGCACAGTTTATTTAAAGACTCAATTTGAGTCAAATAAGGAGAAGAAAAACACCCAGGGTCCCTCTGGGGTATTTAAAAATGGAAAGTGGAGAGAAAACTATATACAGACCAATTCCTTCCCTCTGAAGACTCTCCACCCAGGGATGAAACTTGACCTTCTTCACAGGCTTCAGACTGCCATATACTTGCGTCCCTTCTCATCAAGGCTCACGGCCACCAAGCCCAGTCCTCCCACACCAAAGACACTTGAATTCAGAAAGGAATTTCCAAAGGAGTTAGAGGTGGGAGAAGAGCTCCCCTCCATCTAAAAGAGGACAGAAGGAAGAATCTGGGACATGAAACTCCCCAGAGACTGAAATAAAATTTGTCTCAATTGTGAAGGACCTGAACAGATGACTCCCAGAAGAGGGCAAGAGGATTGAATATCTCTTGTGAGCATGAATATCTAACATTAATATTAACTAAAGAAACGTAAAGAAAGCAAGATTTCATATGTATGTGGGCATGTGTGTGGCACGCACGCGCATGCGCGCACACACACACACACACACACACACACATTAAACCATAATACCCTGTGTGAATCAGGGTGTCCTGAAATGGTCTCAAGTGGAACTGTAATTGGTACATTTCTGAAATCATTGGGCAATAGGTCTTAAGAGCTAATAAAACATTCATGCTTCCCCTCCACATACACACACACCCAAAGGAAGATGTGATTTGACATCAATTTATTTCCAATTCTGATCATCTATCCTAAAGGAATCATTTGAAATACAAAAACAAACAAAACAACAGCAAAAAGAACACTCATCACAAATACTGATCACAAAGATATTCATCCTTATGTTATATATAATAGTGAAAGACTGAAAAATGCCTGTTAAGTCCAGCAACTACAGAATGGTTGTTGGTTAGACATTTATAGAATGTTATTTATCCATGCCCAATTACATATTCTGCAGAGTTCTTCCTTGGGGGATGCGCTGGCAGCAATAATTGTCTGGCGCGCAGGCTGCAGGTCCTTTAGGAGAGCACCCTGATTGGTCCCCCAAGTCCAAAACCTGGTTCTCACCTTCTCAGGATCAGAACCTGGCTCTCTTAGTGCACCAGCTAGTAGCAGAGTCTTGGTGACAGACTTTCACTAATACCACCCAAGGCTTATATAGCCATCAAAGGCCGATCTATTAGATCACAGTGGATGACATCCCTTTCCAAACAGCAGAATATGTGTATCCACTGCCAAAATCTGTCCCTCAGCTGATAGTGGGGTAGATGGTAAGAAAAATCAGATTACTTGGTGAGCTGCATGTCTGAATAAAAGGAAATGGGTAGTCTTGAGGAATATTTTTCAAGCCATGGTGAAGCTTGGTGAAGTGTCTCTGATCTAAAGGACAGACAATTTCTCTAGTGACTGAAACGCTAGTTTCTCTTCCTGGGAGAGCAGGGGCTGCTCGGTGACCAGTTTGCTTTCTTGCACCTGCCTTTCCACGCTCACTGCTTCTCTTTCTATGAATGCGGTTCCATTCTCAGCAGAAGTGACTGACCAATCCAGGGTGACACCATCTCAACCAATCATCCTCCCTTCTCTGGGCATACAGACTTGGGATTGTGCTAGTTATTAATCTGTTGCCCCTAGGCTCCATATTTAGCCTTCATTGTCTACTCTACAAAAATAGAGTAGAGCATCTCAATATTTTTTCTTTGCTAGCTGACAAATGTAAAGCTTTGACAGTAGAAGTTCCTGGAGAGATATTGTAAGAGGAATTTTCTTTCCTGATTGAGGTGTGTTCTGTTCAGCAAGCCCCGTGACCCCGGGGCACCTGACTCAGACAGCGTGGACAGCTTCTCCAGTATCCAGCTCCTGCAGGGCAAGTGACTTCTCTAGCATCAAGTTCCTGCAGGACCAATGGTGTCTTTAGCATCAGTTCCTGCAGTGCATGGTGGCTGGCATCCTCCAAAGGCCCACAGCTTTCCCTGGCACTCTTCTCCACTCCCTTTTGTAGAGCAGCAATTCCAGTGAACACATCCCAAGCAGGTTCTGCCAGTGTAGCCCCAGTGTGCGGTCTCTACTGACCACTGAACCACAGCCACACCCTCTCCCATAAGGTTTTATTATTTATTTATTTATTTATTTATTTTTTCCCATAAGGTTTTAGATCACCGCCCTGGGAGTGGGGGTGGGAAGCCCTGCCCTCGACGCTCTGTCTCAGCTCCAAAGAGAATTAACTAGGACAATCTGATTCTGAGAGACATTGCAACTCCTCTCATGATATATTAATTTCATTAGAACATTTCGAGTTTGAGAGATGTCCCCTTCTGAAACATTACTTATAAAAGTGAAAATGAAAACTCAAAAGTCCAATAATAGATACATTTTGAAAATTATTAATGTGCTTGTTTCTTTCGCCTTTCCCCTCTTCTGCACAAAGCAGGTGGGGTGGTTATCTCCATCTGCCCCTTCAAATCTGCTGTCCACCGTCTCCAACCTGCTCTGTGTGCTGGGAGGCTGACCCCTGTGGGCTATTTATTCCTCTGACTTCCAGTTCAGTTCAGCTAATGGGAGGCACTGGGAAG
The DNA here is from genome assembly GCF_002201575.2 of Neomonachus schauinslandi. Taxonomy (NCBI): domain Eukaryota; kingdom Metazoa; phylum Chordata; class Mammalia; order Carnivora; family Phocidae; genus Neomonachus; species Neomonachus schauinslandi. Next base: position 56,034,846 of record NC_058415.1, read on the forward strand.
AGATCTGAGGGCAGGTGGAGAGATGTCAGAGTGATCACTCCCCTGGCTCCCTTTCAGCCAGACCACAGGGAGCCAATAGCTGCGATCCTTCACCGAAATTCCCCTTGGACAGTCTCTCTCCTGCGGGTAGAGCTTTTCCTGTTTCTCCCTCAGGACTAGGAGCAATGCCCTCCCACATCTCTAGTCCTGAGTGCTTTGTGGTTTCTTGTTTGTTATCTTAGCCTTGCTGGCACCTTTGTAAATGGTCCCCCCATTAAACTCTTCAGTGACACATCGAATAAACCATGTGTTTTCTGCTGAGACCTTGGGGGATTCAGCATCCATGAGAAGGAGAAGAGACCAGGGATTAGAATTTATTACAGAAGGCTTGCAAAGAGAAAGACTGAGGTTTCAGCCCTGCAAAATAGAATCATGTAGTAATAAAAAGCCTTAAAGGCAGGCTGTTTACATTATTTCTTAGGGGTGCCTGAGTGGCTCAGTGGGTTAAGCATCCAACTCTTGATTTTGGCTCAGGTCATGATCTCAGGGTCGTGAGATTGCTTAAGATTCTCTTTCTCCCCCTCTGCCCCTCCCCCCCTTTATTTCTCTCAAAAAAAAAAAGTTATTTCTTTTAGAATATTTTTTAGTTTGACCCATGGTTAATTTTCCCTGTTAAGTGGGTGCACGTTGTACAGGAGGCTAGAATAGCTAAAGAATATAGAAATCACAGTTTTTCTGCACATTCCCAGTTGAAGTGTGATATAAATCTGTCACCACTACAGGGACATGGTTAACTAAATGATAGATGGATAGGATGGAATATTAATGATAACAGCAAATTTTGATGAGTAAAAGCTTATAATATACTGCCAAGTGAAAAAGGCATGAAACTTATAGTCATTTTGATCTCAACTATGTTAAATATGTACACATATATGCATAGAAAAAAATAATCAGAAAAAAACAAATCAGAAAAAAAACAAACTTATAAGGAATACACCAAAATGTAAAGATGTTGCCTTTAGGTAGTGGGATTAGGGTTGGTATTTTTTTTTTCCTTTATATTTCTCTTTATTTTCTAATTTTTCTGCAATGAGCATGAATTATTTTTGTAGCCAGAATTTTTTTTTTCCTGGTCATCAAATGATCCACTATTGAAATATTTTCCTTTGTAGTTTTTAACTAGCTGGGCATTCCACTGTACCACTGTTGATGTCATCTATGATGTCATGAGGGTGGTGGCCATCAACATTGCAGCCCACAGATTGGACAGTCCCCAGGATCTCTTTAATGGTTCCAGAGAGTTGTCTGGCTAAAGATCGGTGTCGCATCTGTCGGGCGATATTGACAATCTCATCAAAAATGATATTTCCACCGTGCTTAATGTTTTTCTGCTTCTTTCTGTCTCCTGGCGGTTCCTTAAGGACTTTGATAATCAGGGCAAAGGCAGAAGGAACCACTTCAGTCTGCACCTGTCTGTTCTGAATGGTCTGTTTCACTGTCATCCTCAGACCCTTCCAATCCCTGGTCGCCTTGGCGATGTCATCACCATCCTTTTTTGGAGACAGGCCCAGGGGGCTGATCTTCGGGGCCAGGGCAGACGTGGCACCGACTTCGCCACCGGTGCACCTCAGGTACATGACTTTGATCTCACTGGGGTCGAGCTTAGGCGGCCTGGTGGAGTTGGCTGGTGTGCGATGACTGAAGACAGTTACCTGGCCTCCTCTGAGCCGAAAGCCAAAAGCTGTAGCTAGAATTTTATTTGGTTTTTTAAGAGAACACATACATCATGTTCTACTCACACTATTAGAAACAAATCAGACTGACCCTGGCAAGTGCCAGCCAAGGAATTTCCCTCCAGATATGCCTTGGCCTGATTAGTGTCAGGAACCTCAGCAAACAACTCTCTGAGTTAACTCTTTCTTCAGAGAAGAGTAGGAGGTGGTGAGGCAGGGACCGTTCTGATGAGGTCTACCTGTAGGAATGGGGTTGCTATAATGGATCCAATTGTCCTGAGTACTTACTGTGGATATATGGGAAGTTTTTAGTCTTCCAGTCAGGGTTAGGTTGGGCCAACTCTGTGGGCTGCTGAGAAATAAGCTGAACCAGAACTAGCCCTGTCCTTGAGGAACAAACATGGGACTCTATGCCCAGTGACATGCACAGGCCACGAACGTTGTCCTTGGAGCTCGGAAAACATAATCGGGCCCGCTTACTCAGGACTAGGTAGAGACTTGTAAGCTGATGTCCCTTTTCCCACCCAGGTGAATGTGGTCCTGCCTTTGGGCCTTCGCGTGGGCCTTTCTTTCTTCTAGAAATCCCATCTCTGTCTACTAGATTCCTGCGGACTTACCTTTAAGTATCTAGGTAGAATAGCAAGAAGACTTCATCCTGGTGGATCCAGGCCTTGGCTGCTCTGTGCTGACCCTCTGAAGGGTCCAGACAGGCGCCCCCTGCTGGAGGATGCGTCACACGTGAGACCTTCTGGAGCAGGGCAGGAAAGTATGCTGAAAGGCTATGCTGGTATTTCGATACTTCGTTTTGTTTTGCTGCTGTAGAGGAGAAAAAATCATGTTCTCTCTATCCTTCAGAGTTTTTAGCTGAGACCCCTGTAATAAACGACAGATTAACAAGGGAAAAAACCAAGTTTATTAACATGTATACTTCATGTGTACATGGGAGATACCCAGGTAGGGAGATGCCCAGTAAGTCCCTGAGGTGGTTTAGAATTCAGGATTAAATACACTCTTAATAGGGAAAGGGAAGGGGGAATGTAGGCCTCGGAGAGGAGAGAAGATGATTTTTAGGAAAGATGAATGGGCCGTCAGAATAGATGGGAGGTATAAGAGTTTGAGACAAAAGTCTGTCTTCTGGGTGTGGTATTGACTTCTAGTCCCCTCTCCTGTTACAAGACAATTTTCCCTGGTGAATGATACCTCAGGGGAGGGATCTGTGATAAATGAGTTCCTTTTGGAGGATCCATGTTGAGGCAGATAAGAATTTAGAGAAAGTCTCTCTCTACATTTGCTGTTTTTCATGTGCCTACAAGTCAGCGTAATCAAATACCAAAGCGGCATGTTTCGGGATGGCCTGTTCTGCCACCCTTTGTTGTGGTTACTGATGCTGTGGTTTTCAGTTTCCCTCCCCCTAATTACCCCCCACCTAGGCTAGGCACCGTCCACCCATCAAAAGCCAAGTCTGTGGGAAGAGTGTTCCCCCAGGTCCTCACCAAGGCCTCTGGCCGAGGCCCAGCCTGCCTGCATTCTTCCTGTGGCCTGCAGGGCTCATGCCAGCAGTGCCCAGGGCCAGACCCAGACAAGGGCATGACCTGTTAAGGGGGGAAGAGAATCTAAAACTGGACTGGTTCAGCCTCTGGGTGCACTTGCCCTGAACATCTTTGCTTTCTGATGGGTCAGGCTGCCTGCCATCAATCCTCACTGTACCTCCTCCCTCTACCAGTGTTGGGGATCAAGAGGAAGAAGGTAAAAGTTCTTCATACAGGGCCTGAACACTAGGCTGTGTGGCTGGCCATTTGCCTGGTCCAGACCTGGTTTCTCTGGGAAGAGAACGGGAAATATCCTTTCCCCGTTTGAACCCTGCTCATTCCCTTCCTCTCAGTCTTTGCCATTATATCTACCCAGTTGTGGCAGATATCTAGGCGTATATATATATATATATAATGAGGTATGGCCTCATTATCTGTTCTTGCTCCCTGATGACATCCTGCCGCTTCCCCTGGTGAATCAGTCATTGCTAGGTGATGGCAAGGAGAGAAGAGAAGACACTCGTTCCCCATACCAGTCTTCCCTTCCTAGTCGTCTGTCTGGCCAGGCCTGGAAACCACTAGGTCAGCCTTTGGCCAGGGTACCACTCAGAAATACATTTGGTTCTGTTGACATTCTTATCCAAAAGTGTGCTCATTTTAAGGCAGCACTTCTCAAGCAGTAAAGTGTAAAAGTCAAGTATCTGGGGATCTTGTTAAAGCGCAAGGTCTGGCTTGCTAGCTTTAAGGTGGAGTCTAAGATTTTGTCTTTCTAACAAGCTCCTGATACTGCAAGGATGTAAAAGGGACCCAGTCTCGTATTCTAGGCTTAGTGAGGTATTGCTTGGTCTGTGAAGATTATCAGAACTCCAGTGTCAGAATTAATCACTGAGTTCCATTGTTTCCCCCAACATCTGGCTCAGACCTTGACATATCTTCTGACAGTCTGACTTGACTCATCTGTCCCCCTGCTAGCCTACGGGTCGCTGGGACAAGTAATCTTTGTAGCCCTATTACCTAGCATGGTGGGTGCCCAACAGTTTTTTGAATAAATGAAGGAACACATTAGTGGCTTTTGAAGGCAACTTATAAAAAATGGAGGTCGTTAATAGCTAGGACATTTCCTAAACTGTGTTCCTTGAGATACCAGTTCTGTGGGGGTGTTAAAAGATGTGGTAGGTGTGGTAGGAAGTTTCTGTAATCACTTAAACTGGGAAATGCTGGATTAAAAATAGACATCCGGGGGTGCCTGGCTGGCTTGGTCAGTAAAGCATGCAACTCTTGATCTCAGGGTTGTGAGAGCCCCACATTTTTTTAAAAATAAAAATAAAATATTTTTTTAAGATTTTATTTATTTATTTATTTAGTTAGTTAGTTAGTTAGTTAGTTAGTTATAGCAAGTGAGCAGGAGGAGGGGCAGAGAGAGAGGGAGAGAGAATTTCAAGCAGTCTCCATGCTGAGCATGGAGCCCCATGTGGGGCTCAATCTCACGACCCTGAGGTCATGACCTGAGCCAAAATCAAGAGTCGGATGCTCAACTGACTGAGCCACCCAGGCACCCCTAAAAATAAAATCTTTAAAAAAAATAGACGGGGCGCCTGAGTGGCTGAGTTGGTTAAGCGACTGCCTTTGGCTCAGGTCATGATCCCAGGGTCCTGGGATCGAGCCCTGCATCGGGCTCCCTGCTCAGCGGGAATCCTGCTTCTCCCTCTCCCACCCCCCTGCTTGTGTTCCCTCTCTCGCTGTCTCTCTGTCAATTAAATAAATAAATAAAATCTTTAAAAAAATAAAAAATAAAATAAAATAGATGTCTGAAGAGCTTCTCAAAGCCTTTAATATATTGATGGTCATTGCCAGTGTCCAAGAGAAGGATCCAGTAGGCAGCATTACCATTACTTATTTGACCTCAGAAAACTTTCCTCAGAAGCATCTTATAGGGCTAGTGTGCTGAGGAATATACTTGTGACAGTCGTCACTCTGGGTGTTCATCTAAGGACTGTAGATAAAAAATTACATGGGAGATCTAGAGAGAGAATAGGTCGTCCTGAGAAGAGAGGATATGAGAGCCAAAAAGAGAGACTGAATCATCGAACTTTTAAGGTCTTATCAGCCACTGTGGGACTGTCCTTCCTCTTCTGGATTCCCAGGGAGGGAACTCCCTCTTCCTTCTCTGATGCACTAGAGTGGCTGAGAGGGAGGCTAGGAAAGCTAGAGAAAAGAGAACCTGGATGACTGCTTGGAGCTCAGTCCCCTAAAAGGCGAAGGGCTTCAGTATCTCCAGAAAGAGCTTTACTGCAGCCAAGATGCAAGGGGGCAGGTTTTAAAAGGGATCCCATACAGCAAGTCTGTGGCTGAGATTAGGGTTGAAATAAACTGGAAAGAAAGAAAGGAAGATCCTAGAAAAAGGCCCCAAGTGAATCCCAGAATTCATTTACCTTAAAATAGTGGATCTCAACTAGATGCAACTTTGTCCCCATCATTGGACATTTGACAATGTCTAGAGATGTTTTTGGTCATCACAACTGGGGAGAAGTGCAGCTAGTGAGTAGTGACCAGGGATGGTGCTAAACACCCTCTAATGCACAGGACAGCTCCTGATAACAAAGAATCAGAAGGCCAAAATGTCATAGTTCTACTGTTGAGAAGCCTTGCTTTAAATGTGGTTCTGAAATGTCACCTTTAATTTAAAATTTAGGATGTTGCTTAAATTCAGCTGTTTTACAGCAAAGAATTGGGGAAAGTTTATTTGGTAAAAGAAAATCCATGATGGGTGCCTGGGTGGCTCAGTTGGTTAAGTGACTGCCTTCGGCTCAGGTCATGATCCTGGAGTCCCGGGATCGAGTCCCACATCGGGCTCCCTGCTTGGCAGGGAGTCTGCTTCTCCCTCTGACCCTCCTCCCTCTCATGCTCTCTGTCTCTCATTCTCTCTCTCGCAAATAAATAAAATCTTAAAAAAAAAAGAAAATCCATGATCATCAATGTGATGGTCCAAATCTTAGTCAACAATACTATTTTGTAAGCTTAAATCATATCACAAATAAGAATATATGTTTTGCAAGGAGCTATAGAAATAAAATGACCCATAACAAATATTTCCCATAATTTAAAAGTTTAAGATGTTGCTCAGATTAACCTGTTTTAACTCCAAGAATTGGAGGGAATTTACTAAGTAGAAGGAAATAAAGAGATACAAATAATTATTAAGAGTAGAGGTGAGAAGGATCCCACTCCTGGCTATGCAATTAGAGAAATTCTTACGCAGGTGCATGAAGAGACATGTAAGAGGATATTTTATCACAAAGTTATTTGTGATTGTTGGAGTGCTGGATGCAGTGAGGCATCCATCACTGGAATATTCTACCGCAGTAAGGAGCAATGAGCCAGATATACACACAACGTAGATAGATCTTTAAAACACCGTGCTGAATGGGGGGTGGGAAGGGAGAGTAAGGAACAGAAAGAGACCTCCAACAGGATACTATTGATTGAAATTAAAAATACATGCCCACAAAACAATGCCTCATGCTTTCAAGAACACTCACAAATAGAATGATTCCCAAATCTTAGACATTACACAACCTTTACGGTTGGACTCAGGCATTAGGCACCACTGCCACCTGGTGGTAGCAACTCAAAATTGAGGCATAATTCAGGTTGGTTTTTTAGGTTTTGTTTTGGTTTCGTTTTTTGTTTTCTGTTTTTTAAGGATTCCACTTGCTCTAAATCTTTGCCAATACTTGATATTGACTGTCTTTTTTGTTTTAGCCCTCGGCGAGTGTGTAGTGATATCACAACATAGCTTTTTTTTTTTTTAATTTTATTGAAGTATAGGGACTCCTGGGTGGCTCAGTTGGTTAAGCATCTGCCTTCTGCTCAGGTCATGATCCCAGGGTCCTGGGACCGAGCCCCGCTTTGGGCTCCCTGTTCAGCGGGGAGCCTGCTTCTCCCTCTCCCTCTGCTGCTCCCCCTGCTTGTGCTCTCACTCTGTCAAATAAATAAATAAAATCTTTTTAAAAAATTTTATTGTAGGGTGCCTGGGTGGCTCAGTTGGTTAAGCGACTGCCTTCGGCTCAGGTCATGATCCTGGAGTCCGGGGATCGAGTCCCGCATCGGGCTCCCTGCTCGGCAGGGAGTCTGCTTCTCCCTCTGCCCCTCCCCCCTCTCATGTGCTCTCTCTCATTCTCTCTCTCTGAAATAAATAAATAAAATCTTTAAAAAAAAAATTTTTATTGTAGTTGACACACAGTGTTACATTATTTTCAGGAGTGCAACATAGTGATTAAACAATTCTATACATCATACTATGCTCACAAGTATAGCTACCATCTGTCACCATACAACCCTATTACATTATTGACTATATTCCCTATGCTATACCTTTTTTAAAAGTGTTTTTTTTTAAGTAAACTCTATGCCCAAAGTGAGGCTCAAACTCATAACCCCAAGGTCAAGAGTCATGTGCTCTACCGACTGAGCCAGCCAGGTGCCCATCTCTGCTACGCCTTTTGTCCATACGATTTATTCATTCCGTAACTGAAAGGCTGTATCTCCCAGTCCACTTCACCCATATTGTCCATCTCCTCACCCCTCTTCCCCCTGGTAACCATCAGTTTGTTCTCTGTACTTATGGGTCTGTTTCAGTTAAGGTTTTTTATTTTTTAAAAAGATTTTATTTTTTTCATTTGACACAGAGAGAGAGAGAGCAAAAGCAGGGGGAGCAGCCAAGGGAGAGGGAGAAGCAGGCTCCCTGCTCAGGACTTGATCCCAGGACACTGAGATCATGACTCGAGTGGAAGGCAGATGCTTAACCAACAGAGCCACCCAGGTGCCCTGCAGTTAAGGTTTTTTTAGGATATAGTTTATTTCCTATGAGATGCACAGATATTAAATGTTAAATTCCTTAACTTTGGCAATTGTGTACATCAGTGTCATTATCACTCTAAACAATGTAGAGAACATTTCCATCCCTCCAGAAAGTTCCCTCTACCCTTTCCTACACCTTACCCTAAAAGCAACCACTGATCTCTTTCTGTCACTATAAATAAGCTTTGCCTGTTGTAGAACTTCGTGTCCATGGAATTATACAGTGCTCCACCCACATCTCCTTGGCGCTCACCATTCCTGTGTATACCCGCATTTCCATCCTCAACCCCTGCAATCCTTTGGCTGCGGGCTTTCTCTGGATGCTCGGAGACATGAGAGAGGCAGCCCGGGAGTGCCATAGTGCCAGGGAGTTAAGGACCTCGCTCTCGTGTTCTCAATCGGTGACCGATGGGAGTTGGTGGCCATACACCCCAGCTCCCTCACCCCTCAGTGGGGATAACTGAAAGGAGTTCCACACAGTGTCCCGTCCATCCCTGGTAGGACTGAGGCCTGGTTTCCCAGTGATAACCTCAGTGATGCACACTATTGTTTCTCTTGTCTCCCCGCCGCACTATCCTGACTCCTCTGCCAGTGCTTCCCGGTATCAGCTCCAGGAAAACTGCTTGGAATTTAATATCTCAGGGTCTGCTCCTGAGTGAGTCCAACATTAAGTTAACTACATCCTCTTCTGGAAAATTCCCATTTTCTGCATAAGTTGGCAAGAATCTGTTTCTGTTGCTTGCAAGTCATGGATCCTATCAGAATTAACAGTGGTCTGAGGGGATGTGATATTGCACTTGGCCATAAGAACCTATAGTCTTTTTTAAAAATTTTTTTAAATTTAAATTCAACTTAGTGGGATGCCTGGTAGCTTAGTCGGTTAAGCGCCTGCCTTGGGCTCAGTTCATGATCCCAGAGTCCTGGGATCAAGCCCTGCATCGGGCTCCCTGCTCAGCTGGGAGCCGGCTTCTCCTCCCTCTGCCTGCCACCCCATCTGCCTGTGCTCTCTCTCATGCTCTCGGTCAAATAAATAAGTAAAATCTTTAAAAAAAAATTTTTAATTCAATTTAGTTAACATATAGTGTATTATTAGTTTCAGGGGTAGAATTTAGTGATTCATCAGTTGCATATAATGCCCAGTGCTCATTATATCAAGTGCCCTCCTTAATGCCCATCACCTAATTACCCCATCCCCCCACCCACCTCCCCTCCAGCAACCCTCAGTTTGTTCCCTAGAGTTAAGAGTCTCTTATGATTTGCCTCTCTCTCTGCTTTCATCTTATTTTATTTTTTTTCCTTCCCTTCCCCTATGTTTATCTGTTTTGTTTCTTAAATTCCACATATGAGTGAAATCATATGGTATTTGTCTTTCTCTGACTGGCTTATTTCACTCAGCATAATAGTCTTTTTTCTAAAGACCATCAGAGCTTTGAAATGGGAAGAAGAGGGTCTCATGAGCCTTTGTCTTTCATATGTAAGCTCAGAAAACTTGAGTTCTGAGCTATGCCTGTGTGAATGGAACTCCTTGGATGGCACATGACCAGAGAACACCAGGTCTCTTGTGACCCCAGGCCACTTAAAGAGTGAGGACTGACCTAAAAATTCTTCCTGGTGGATGATCATCAAGCCAGGATCCCATACACTGAGAGAGAAGGCAGTACTGAGTCACTGTGAGTCCTGCACATGGGCTTGGGACAGCTTTTGGACTGAAGCACCACATCTAGGTCTTGGAGGAGATGCTGATTTCTTGGGGACCCTGACAGGTGGGCCAAGAATTAGAAAAATTGGTCCTTGGAATAGAGTGCCACCTCTGTTCCCATATGGACACAGCATAGAGTGGTCAGTGGCTGGACCCACTGGGCCAACTGGAGCCCAGCCTGGTCCTCAGAGCTCTCTGAAGCCCTTGAGCCCAGCTGACAGAACCTGGAACTGGGCTCCTTGCTGTCCTGAAGTTGCATCCAGTCCTGGATGTATTCATATAGTCAACACACAGGTGCCAGGCCCTGCAAAGAGCACTGGGGATATGGGGTAAACGGGACGTCCTCCCATTCCTCTCTGTAAGGAAATATAGGACATAGTCACATAAGCAAGAAAGGACCATGGGACATTATACGTGCTGCTGGGATAGATGTCTGTACAGATGAGGGGCCCAAACTGGGGAGGCTGAGCACCCAGGAAGAGAGTCCAAGGGAGGTGGTAGAGGAGCATGCCAGGCAGAGGTGCCACATGAGCAAAGGCTTGGAGGAATAAGAACCTGGTGGGTGGTTCTGTCTGATGGAGTTCAGGGTTAAGTGGTCGGAGATGAAGGTAGAGAGGCCAGCAAAGGCCCAGTCATGGAAGAACGTGTATGCTGATGAATTTGGTTTTCATCCTTGAGTCAATAGAGATCGAATAATATTAATTGAATGGACTAATAATAATTGAATAATATTAAGCAGTGGATCATGTGGTCATTTTTACATATCAGAAAGATTGCCCTGGAAGAAATATGGAGGATGAGTTAGAGGAAATGTAGAGGAGGTGATAGATATGAGAGAGGGGGAAGAGGTAAAATCAGAAAGAATGAAGAATTAAGGACGAGTTCAGGGGGATGCCCAGGTCCGCCAAGGGCACCTGGATGATAGTGGCACTGTCCACCTGGATGGAGGCACGGGGACGTAGGTCATCTCTGGGTGGAGAGGAGATAGCAAATTGACTTTTGGACATATTGAGGGAGGGGTGCATGGGCTATCTCTATTACCATTTCCTTTACTGTCCTGACTACAGCATTTTATAAGTGCCTTCGTAAATTTATAAATGCTCAGTGTCCGTGTGCCCATTCCACCTCCCCACTACTTGTGAACTGCAAGCTTCTTGAGCATAGGGACCCATTTACCCCTCATCTCTGTGGTCCCAGGACCTGGCACAATGACTGGTGCCCAACAATAGGTGCTTAATAAAAGTCCGTTGAGGGCGCCTGGGTGGCTCAGTTGGTTAAGCGACTGCCGTCGGCTCAGGTCGTGATCCTGGAGTCCCGGGATCGAGTCCCACATCGGGCTCCCTGCTCAGCTGGGGGTCTGCTTCTCCCTCTGACCCTCTTCCCTCTCGTGCTCTCTGTCTCTCATTCTCTCTCTCTCAAATAAATAAATAAAAAATCTTAAAAAAAAAAAAAAGTCCGTTGAATGGTAGGGCGGGTGCCCCCACAGAGGAATGACTTCAGTTTGTTGCCATCACTGAGTCCTCCTTGGAGTCAGATCCCAAACAAGTAGATGAAATCTACCTGTAAAGGAGTAGAGGGGTGCCCTTTCCTTTCACTGCCATTGTGTGGGGGCCCTGCAGTTTGTACCAGGCAGAATGGGAAGCGGCCAGACCTGGGACATGGAGTCAGGTGGCTGAGGAGCCCAGGACAGGACGGGCTGTGGAGCTGGCTTTGTCCACACCAGGCCTCCTGGGATTGGGTGCCCATACCTGGGCTGCTCATCGCAGGTCGATGGGCAGGTGGGGACACTTGAGGTTGGAGGAAGGTGGAGCAGGATGTGGGCTGAGGGGCCAGGAAAGATGGTCCAGGGGCAAGCTGGCCATGTTGGCCGTGCCATCTGGCAGGCCCAAGACCTGCTTGAGGTCAGTTCATCCACCTTAAACCAAACAAGGCCATTGTTTCCTCCACCCATCAGCAGGACTGGTGACTCAGCTAATGGATCCTGCATTGTCGTCATCAAGGAGGGGCTGTATTCCATGGGCATCAATCCAAGACTTAGCAGGAAGAGTGAAGGCTGCTGGGCGAGGCTACGAAGCGTTAGCATGCATGTCCCAGCCCTCACTCTGACCTGGGGCAAGACCAGCTCCCCTGCCAGAGCCCAGTTTTAGGGCATCTCTGTCTTTATCGTATTGATCCCAGCACTTGTGTAGGTGCTTAGGGCTTTTAGTGCTTGGCCTCTGCTCTGCTTCCAGGAATCCACGCTCAAGCTGCTTCCTTGGCATCACAGTGTCTGCACACATCTCACCCCACACTCTCCTCTTCGGGGTCCTCACAGCTGCCCTGGGAGTCAGGCTGGTGATGTACATGTCAGCGGGCCCATTTCTCAGATGGGAGAACATGCACAAGCCCAAAGGGAGGAAGGGATGCACTCAAGTTGACCCAATGAGTTGGTCTGGCCTGGGATCTGAGTATGAGCTGGCCCTCTCCTCCTGCCACTCACTTCCATGTTCATTCTCCTCTAACCACAATGAACTCCTTGGTATTTGCTTCCTGAGCATACCAAGCTTGCTTCTGTCCCAGGGCCTTGGCCCTGCAGTTCCTCCTTTTGACAGACCCTTTCCCCAGATCTCCGCAGGACTCAGTCCTTCTTGCTTGCATGATTCAACAGCTGCTTAGGAAGCAGAACCTGTATACTCAGTGGGAAGGCAAACAGGGTCACAGAGAGCTTCTGGATTGCACTGCTGGAAGGTGGGATGTGGGGCGGGAAGCAGCGATCTGATCTCCCTGACCGTTCCAGACTCACCACATGCCCCTCTCCACTCGCTGACCTCACTTTAGCTGCATTGGCCTCTCTGTTTTCCTGGATGTGCCAAGCTTCTTCCTGCCTCAGGGCCCTCACACATTCTGTTCCCTCTGTCTGCGACACTGTTCCACTCTGCTATAGCCTGCCCCACGCACTCACCCCTTGGCCTTCATTCTCCGATCCTCCCAAAGCACCGAGTGTGTCTCATTTGTGGGACTTACTCCAGTGGTGATGGTAACAGTTCTGCTGCTCATTTGGTAGCAGTCTCCCACTTGATGACAAGCTGCTTGAGGGCAGGAATTTGTCTGACTTATTCTCTGCTATGCCCAAACACATGGAGCTTAGCTGCATATTAATCTCCTGTTGAGTGAATGAATGGATTCCGGACTAATGAATGAGGTTTATTTGGATACACTGATGTTCATAGGGGTGCTGTCCAATAGCAGTTGGATATAGGAGTCAGGCTCATATTTTGGTGGGAGGACAGATTTGAAGTTCGTCACTATGAGTGAATCTAGGAGGTGCTTGTGCGAGGAAAGAGACTTTGGGTAGGGAGCATAGTAGGTGGGCTTGACGCCCCACAGGCTGCCCTTGATTTTACTCTGAACTTCAAAGAATGCAGAATTCAAGCTTCTTGATCCCTTGAAGCAGCTAGAACCATCAGCAGACATTCCTGCCACATTGATAAAGGTCTAAGGTCCAAAAACAAGGGAGGTGACAAACTCCTTTGTTTCCCCCTGTCCCCTTCTCACTCTCACCTGGATCACAGGCAGACAGACCTGGGAACCAGATGAGAAATGCAGAGAGGCCCAAGAGCTTCCTCAGGCGGAAGGGTGGGGGCAGGCAAAGGGCTGGACCTACTTAGCCTGGAGGTGCTCACCTAGGGTTCATGCAGGTGCAGGAGGCGAGAGACAGAGCTGGGAACCAACCCCCCACCCGACCCCCTGAACCGGCAAGGAGTCTCGGGGAAGTGGACCTCTTGTATGAGGAAGGACTCAGTTCAAGGCCATTTAACAATGAAACTGGTAGGTAGTGAGCTCCTCATCCCTAAAGGTTGAATGACTTCGTGATGGGGCTGCTGTAGGAAGGTTTGAGAGAAAGATGGTAGACAGGACCTAGATGACCTTTAAAGTTAACTCCCCACACTTTATGAGATGTTTTTGCTTTAGGGCAGGAAATCATCGTTAAATATTTGCTCTGCCTGGCTAAGCAATGAAAGGATAGCTGCCACCTGCCTCAGAGGCAGTCCTGTGAGTTTCCTGAGGAGGGGCAGGAGGATCTTGAAGCTGAGTCACAGACCTGAGGCTGGGCTTGGCTGCAGATCTGGGGCCTCTATCAGTTTGTAGGGCTGACTGTCTGGCTGGCTGCCTAGAGCCCCCAAAGGGGCTATTCTTGAATAAGAATCCTTCCCATTGACTCATTTAACTTACAACTTACCTGTAGGCTTGAAATCTTTCAAAATAAAAAGAATTTTAAAAAACATTGAAACTTTGATTCATGTATTTTGGAAAGAGGCTCAGCGTCTGTAGTAATAAATTCTCCCCAGGGAAATTGAATCTGTAGATGCAGCTAAAAATCACTAATCTAAATTAATTAGAGAAATGCATATTTAATTAAAATTTTATTATTCTATTTATAAATCAGAAATTCTTTGAAAGCAGATAACCAAATATCTCGTTCATATATATTGTATCAGTATGGGGGAGTTTTATTTTTTATTTTTTATTTTAATTTTATTTATTTATTTTTTTAATATTATTTATTTATTTGAGAGCGAGCAAGAGAGAGCAAGAGATAGCACGAGCAGGGAGGAGAGGGAGAAGCAGACTCCCGCTGAGCAAGGAGCCTGATGTGGGACTTGATCCCAGGACCCTGGGATCATAACTTGAGCCTAAGGCAGACACTTAATGGCTGAGCCACCCAGGTACCCCTGGGGGAGTTTTATATACTGATTTTTCTTGAAAAGAATCTTGTCTGTATTTAACCCATTACAATGCAAATGGAATAAAATACATGCAAAACATGAGGGCATCTTCTTCTTTTTTTTTTTTTTTTTATTTTAGAGAGAGAGTGTGAGGGGTGGGGGGAGTGGTCAGAGGGAGAGGGAGAGAGACAATCTCAACCAGGCTCCATGCCCAGCGTGGAGACCAACATGGGGCTCAGTCTCACGACCCTGAGACCATGACCTGAGCCGAAACCAAGAGTCAGATGCCTAACCAACTGAGCCACCCAGCTGCCCTGAGGGCATCTTTATGTTTTATTTTGCTCCCCGCCCCCCGTATCAATTGTGCCCTTTCATGGTGGGAAAAGAAGAACGAAAAGAACCATTTTCATTTATATTTACACCTCACTTCATCCTCTGCAAAATGCTTTCCCATCTGCTGTCCCCACTGTCACTTCCCAGCAGCCCCAGGAAGGAGGGGCTGATCAGGACCTCCACGTGGTGCAGGGGTAAACGGGCCTCAGGAAGGAAAGCTTCTTTGGGGCCGTCGCAGTTGCTTGGTGGCAACGACAAAGGAGCCCATGGCTCCAGCCCCTCTTCTCTGCCTCACCCCCTTCCAGTGGCCGCTTTTTTTTCTCTTTCCTTCTGATCTTTCTCTCCTCTTTCTGTCTCTCTGACTTGGTGTCTCTGTTTTTCTACCTCAGGTTCCCTCTCCCTCGTGCTCCAGCCCTGACTGGCAGCAGCTTTGGAGGTTGTCCAAGCTTTGCCTCACTCTGGAAACCTGCCAGCTCCACAGGCACAGCCCCAGGCCCCCACAAGCTCAGCATCTCTGGTGCCACGGTGCAGATACTACTGTGGATGCCGCTCCCAGCCTCCCCATCTGGCCCTAGATAAGATAAGGGTGGGGATCAGCCTTATAAACAGGCCCCGGCTGGCTTGGACCACATCAGCCCAGGATCAGCATGGCCATCCGCCTGTGGGTGGTCGCCCTGGCCGCCCTCCTCATTGTGGACAGGGGTGAGTGGACAGAGCCTGGATTCTCTGAGGCTTGGTGTTGGTAGATGGGCCTGTGGTAGGGGCAGAGACAGGGCCTGGAGCACCCTGTGAGGCCTCGGTTTTCTGCCTAACCCTTCTTTCTGTACCTCTCCACTGTGGTGGGAAAAGCCCTGGGCTAGGAGAAAAGAAACCTGGGTTCAAATCCCGACTCTGGCCCCGAATTGCAAAAGCCCCTCCTCTCTTGGGGCCTCTGTTTCTCCAGCTGTAGCATAGGAAGTCCTAGTTCAAAGCTGCTCTAAGCGACTCCTCGGCGAGAGATGTGGGGAGCAGCAGGGAGCAGGCCTATCTCGGGAGAGACAGATAAGTCTGCTGGCTGCCAGGTGGTGGGTGCTGAAGGAAGCCTGGCCTGGGTCCTCTGAGCTCCTGTCTGCTGTGACAGGCGATGCTTGTGGGACTGACAGCAGCTGTGTGAGCCAAGGGTAGCCCTTGTCCCGGGCCAGACACATGCTGGAGTGGGGCCTTCTCAAGGCCTGGAGCATCTCTGTGGCCTCACACTGACCATGTATCAGACATTGTTCTGGGCCCTTAAGATGTATCAGTGAGCAAATAGAAAGAGAACTACCCTGATGGAGCTTAAATCCAGTGGGGTAGGTTGGAAGGGAATGGACAACAAGATAGGTGCAATGTTAGAAGGTGATAAAGGCTAAAGAAAAAAATATTGGGCAGGGTGAAGAGAGGACTGCCACGTTAAATCAGGGGGTTCTCGGGCGCCTGGGTGGCTCAGTTGGTTAAGCGACTGCCTTCGGCTCAGGTCATGATCCTGGAGTCCCGGGATCGAGTCCCGCATCGGGCTCCCTGCTCGGCGGGGAGTCTGCTTCTCCCTCTGACCCTCCTCCCTCTCATGCTCTCTGTCTCTCATTCTCTCTGTCTCAAATAAATAAAATCTTTAAAAAAAAGAAAAATCAGGGGGTTCTCTCCTAGAGCAAGGCTTAAAGGGGGCAAGTGAGTGAGCCGTGTGGATATCTGGGAGAAGAGGGTTCCAGACAGAGGGGACTGGCAAAGGCCCTGAAGTAGGAGCATGGCTGGAGTGTTGGAGGTACGGTGAGGAGGCCAGTGTGGCTGGAGGGGAATGAGAGGCAGGGTGCAGAGCAATGGTAGAGGAGATGACAGAGGCAACTGGGAACTATACTGGGTAAGGCCTTGAAGGCCAATGTGAGAACTTGGCTTTCCCTCTGAGTGAAATGGGAGACACTAAAAAATTTTGAGCAGGGGTGCCTGGGTGGCTCAGCTGGTTAAGCGTCTGCCTTCAGCTCAGGTCATGATCCCAGGGTCCTGGGATCGAGCCCCGCATTGGGCTCCCTGCTCGGCAGGAAGCCTGCTTCTCCCTCTCCCACTCTCCTTGCTTGTGTTCCCTCTCTCGCTGTGTCTCTCTCTGTCAAATAAATAAAAAATAAAATCTTTTAAAAAAAAAAGGAATTTTGAGCAGAGTTGTGTGTTAAAAGGATCACTCTAGTTGCTGTGTTGAGAACAGACTAAAGGGAGAAGCAGGGAGACTACTTAGGACCCTTCTAGAAGGCCACTGACCTCATGGCCAGTCCCACTCCCATTTCCCTAGCTGAGGACATAGTCCTAGGGGCTGGGGCAACAGAGAATGGGTCTGGGGGCTCTGGCCCAGCTAACCTGCTTACTCCCAGCTTGGCATCCATTCCCATTCCCTGAGCAGTTGTCCCATTGGGAACACTGAGGAGGCCTGTCTGGAAGACAGTCCTTGTGCCCATTTCAGATTCCTGCGGGGGCTGAGTGAGGACAGGGTTCAAGGGCAGGCTGAGAGTAAATGCAACCTTTCCCCACATCCTCCAGGAAGAAGCTCTGATACCACAGGGTTCTGCACTCCGCCTCCCCACAATGCACTTTAGTCATCAATTCCTGAACACCCACTATGTTAGGGGCATTGCCACATGGGAGCAGAAGCATAGGAGCCCCAAGGAACTCAGGTCCATGAGAGGCAGGAGTGACCCAATGAGTGGGACAGCCTGTGGTGGTATGAAAGAAGCTGCTATGTTTGTGCCCCCAAAATTCATATGCTGAAACCCTAATCCCCAAGGTCATGGTATTGGGAGGTGGGACTTTGGGAGGTGACTAGGTCATAAGGGTACAGCCCTCATGAACAGGATGAGTGCCCTTATAAAAGAGACCCCACAAAGCTCCCTTGCCCCTTCTACCATGTGAGGACACAGTAAGGAGGCACCAGCTCTGAAGCAGGAAGAGGGCCCTCACCAGACACCAAATCTGCCAGCACCATGACCTTAGACTTCCCAGCCTCCGGAACTGTGAGAAATCAATGTTTGTTGTTTATAAGACACCCAGTTTATGGTCTTTTGTTCTAGCAGCCCAAATGGACAAAAACTGGGGCGTAAATCCAGGTCTGCTCGGGAAACCCTGGGGGACATCAGGGAAGGCTTCACTGGGAAGTAGCATCTGAGCCCTGAAATGATAGAATCAGTAGAAGGGGGATGAGGACGTTTCAACTAGATGGAAACAGGATAAGCCAAAGCAGAGCCTGTCCTGAAGAATGAGCAGACAGGAATAGCAGAGGCATAGGGACATGGGGAGTATCCTAGGAAGTGAGTCCAGGAGGAAGTTTTCAGTCAGCTCATGCAGGGCCCTAAACATAAGATAAAGGAGCTTAGCAATTACAAGGAGTCGTGGAAGGCCTTTATATTTTTTTAATGCTTTTTTGTCCCCTAACAGCTATGTACCATGAAATAAATAAATCTATCGCTCAATGAATTTTGACAATGCATGTACCTGTGTAACCCAAACCTCTATCAAGATACGAAACGGGGATGCCTGGGTGACTCAGTCGGTTAAGCATCTGCCTTCGGCTCTGGGATCAAGCCCCACATCAGGCTCCCTGCTCAGTAGGGAGCCTGCTTCTCCCTCTCCCTCTGCCCCTCCTTGTGCTCTCTCTCTCTCTCTGACAAATAAATAAATAAAATCTTAAAAAAAAAAATACAAAACCTTTCTGGGGCACCTTGCTGGCTGTCGGTAGAACATGCAACTTTGATCTCAGGATTGTGAGTTCGAGCCCCATGTTGGGTGTGGAGCCTATTTTTTTTTTTAAAGATTTTATTTATTTATTTGAGAGAGAGAGAGAGAGCATGAGAGGGGGAGGGTCAGAGGGAGAAGCAGACTCCCTGCCGAGCAGAGAGCCTGATGCGGGACTCGATCCCGGGACTCCAGGACCATGACCTGAGCCGAAGGCTGTCGCTTAACCAACTGAGCCACCCAGGTGCCCCGGGTGTGGAGCCTATTTAAAATAAAAATTAAAAACCAAAACAAAACAAAAACATTTCCAACACCCCAGAAACTTCCCTCATGCTGGTCAATCCCCTCCCTTACCCCACTCTCGAGGCAACCACTGCTTTTTTTTCCCCACCATAAATTAGTTTGGCCTGTTCTAGAATGTCACATAGAAAGCTGTATTTATCCCAGGCTGCCCTTGACCTTGGCCCAAGATGCCCCTTCCATGTAGTATGTTCCTGGGTAGGGGATGCGACCAGGTGAGGCACTCTGTTCTCTGAGAGTAATTTCTAGGAAGGGACTCACTATGAGTGGCCAGTACTCCCGGCAGCTGAGGAAATGAGCACCCCAGTCCTGCCTGCGGGTGGGATGTGGGGAGCAGACCATGGCATCCACCACTGTCTCCTTCTCTCCCCGTTACACAACAGTGATAGAGCTGTGAAGAGGAGTTAAGATCATGTGTTCTCAATGCCTGGTACATACTAACTGAATTATCTTATTATATGGGATATAACAATCCCAGTGGGATCTGACTAATAAGATCAGGCTGGACTGTCACCTCCCAACTCTAGATTTTGTGTCTCTGTTCTAACAACCTAAAGTCACATCAGCTTTCTGGGATTCCCCACAGTCTGGTGATTCAATACCTCAATGCCTCTCAGAATTCCAGACTGTGCAGGAGCTGGAACAGGTCTCCTGAAACAGTCCTCAGATGCCAGACCTGCGCCTAGAGCCGCCATCACCTAACTCTTGCATTTTTGCCTTTCAGAAGTGCCAGTGTCGGCGGCAAAACTCATCTCCCCAAGGATGGTAAGGCAGCCGCTTCCAGTTTGGGCCCCAGGGTGCTGTCGTGGCCTTCCTTCTGCATCCATGCTAGGAAGCCAGCATTTTTCTTCTGTATACTCCCGCTCAAATAACTGATGGCTCCAACGTGGCTAGGGTGCCCTCGTGAGCCTGCATGCTCCCCAGGTTAGCCCTTCCAGGCTGAGTTGGCCCAGCCCCTTTGCCAAGGTCTCAAACTTGGCTTCCAGGACCTCAAGAGATCTGCCCCAACCTGGTCTCCAGTGAAATCCCCTGCCCAGGCTCAGCAGGACTGAGCATGCTCTCTGCTTTGTGTAGTAAAGATGGACAGGCCACGGGGTTCAGGCCAGAGGTACCCTGGTCCCCCTGGTGTGTGCCAGCCTCCCCCAACCACACCCCATCGTTCATCCATCCCTTCACTCTGGAGGACAGACACCAAGTTGTCCCTGAACCCTGGCTCCACCTTGGCCCTGGGTCTGATGTCCCCAGGGATCCCAAAGCAGTGGTGCTGGCCTTCCTGAGACCCTCAACCCAGCCTTCACCAAGGTGCACAAGGAGGCTCAAAGCCACCTTCCCATCCAGCAGCCTAGCATCTTCACTGTCAGCCCATCAGACCCCGGCCTATTATTGTGCCAAAGAGCCAAGTACTTCTACATACATGATTTCAATTAACCCTACGTGAGAAGAATACTATTATTCATTTACGGTGTTTGCAGAGGAGGAAACTGAGGCTCCAAGAGTGGAGACAGCTCTCACAACTTCACACAGCTCATCAGTGCAGAAGTCAGGCTCTCGGTCTTGTGACCACCGCCCCAGGCTGCCTCTTTCACCCCATCCTGTCCCACGCTCCGATCCCAGTCCTGACCCAGCTTCCACCCTGACCTCAGGCCTGCCTTGAAACTCTTTCAGACTAGCCTCATTTAAGACCCAAGCCTTGTTCCATTTCTCCAGCCTTCCCGTACCAGGGGCCTGATGGGTCATGTCAGCCAGGGTGAGTGGAGGAGCCCTCAGTGAGGAGGGGCCCCCTGGGAATGCTGGTGGTTCTGTCTCCAGGGGTCCTCATGAGGACCAGCAGCAGCGGTTCTAGTTAGACCCTCTGAGAAGTGTGTGAACCCGTCCTAGGAGCTTGAGGGCATAAACTCACCCGACACACAGACATATACCTGGATGCCCGCACACTTGGGTTCAGCAGACAGATACACACCTGTGTACACAGCCACAAACATACCAGGGGGCCCTGAGTGGTTAGTTTCACGCCCACTGGACCAACACTGGGGCCTTCTAGAATCTGGCTCTTCCCTGGGGCCCCTGACTCCAAGCAAAGTCCCTGGGTCCCTCCTTGTTGCCTCTGAATCTCTGAGTGCCGTCCCCACTTCCTCTCTGTCACAGCCCATCTGTGAGCACATGGAAGAGTCTCCTGTCTGTTCCCAGACATCCAACCTGGTCTGTGGCACCGATGGTGTTACATATAACAATGAATGTCAGATCTGCTTGATCCGGCTGTAAGTTCACCCCACTCCTTCCCCTCAGCTTGCTTGGGTGGGCCCCACTTCCGGTACTTTCAAGTGTGAAAGGAGCAAGACTTGACCTGCCTCTTCCTTCACACACCTTGGACTGAGAAGAGTCCTCCGACATTGGCCCTAACATAATGAGCACAAGTATATTTCAAAGAAAGCACATGGTTCTAAGTACAAAGCCACAACTAGTAGGGGGTTGGGGAGGGTGCAGAAACCCTGGGTTCTTTCCCTCGTTCTGCCCTTGACCGACTAGGTGACTTCATTTGTTCATTTATTCCTCCAGCCAACAATTATTTATTGAACATCTACTATATGCTAGGCACTGGGCATACAACAGGGCATAAGCTAGACAGCAACCCTGGCCTTCTGGGGGCATATGGTTTAAGGAGAAAGCCAAGCTAATGGTCCACCAACTGTGTAGCATAGAATGCTCAAGGCTCAGATGGAGGCACCCAGGGTTCTGTGAGTGCAGGGCAAGGACAAGGGCAGGGAAGACTTTCCAGCTCAGCTCTGAAAGATAAGTTGAAATTAGCTTGGAAAAAAAAGGAAGAAGGAAAGGTAATTCCAAGTAGTGAAATGAGTTTGGAAAGGTCTAAAAGGGAAAGAAATGTTTGTATTTGAGAAAATATAAGAAATTGGATATGCTGGAGTATAAAGTTTAAAGACTGAGTGGGGAGAGGCAAGAAATGAGTCTTGAGAGGTGAGAAGGGCCAGAACGTGACTTGGTATGTCTGATCACCTATTCGATCTCCTTTCTTCATTAATAAAACCCTTGGGCTGGGCCAGAACTAAGCGAGATCATGGAAGAGAAGACAGTCTTCAGAAGCTACAGCACTCTGGACAGAGAGGCAGGAGAGCGACAAGACACTTTCCTAACTTAGCTGGGAGGCAGTGAGGGTCTAGGTGATTTGTGGAGCAATGATGTCTGGTGGAGGTGTGGCTAGAGTTCAAGACAGAGTCAGGGCTGGAGACAGATTCAGCAGCCATCAGACAACATCAGACATCCCGGGAAGCTCAGGTCTCCCAGGGGAGGGTGTGCAAGAGGGAAAAGCTATGGAAGGTGTGCCCAGGGACCCCCAGGACGTGCCCTGTATCTACAATGGGTGGGGGAGGTGGGGAGAGCTCAGCAGAGTGTCTGGATAGACTGGGCCAAGCAGGGTCCCTGAAGGGTTTGTTCCAGTCCCTGATGAGATGGGCCTCATCTTTGTCTCCTGTGATCCTAGGAAAACCAAAGAGGACATCCAGATCCTGAAGGATGGCAAATGCTGACCCCCATAGCAGCCTCTTAAGTCATGAAGCTTCAGGCTAGAGAACAGTTTTGGGAGTGGAGGATGTGACATGAATAAAAGATCTAGCCCAACTCAGCCAAGTGAGCCAGTGTCTTTGGGGACTCTGGTGAGGTGGTTGGTGGTGGGTGGATGTGGTGGGGATTTTGCCCTGACCTCCCTATTTTGAATCTGATGTCTTCTCCATCGCTCCAGTGCTCCTCAACCCTGTCACATGCTCCCCTAGAGGTCCCAGGTCTCTTCTGCTTCTTGAAGAGGTCAGCCCCTGTCCCCAGCACACTTGTCTGCCCCAGCCTGTTTGTCAAGAACCTAGGTGACCTCTGTACCTTCTGCCATTGTCAGAGAGCAGGACCAGCCTTTGGGAGAGTCCTACACCCCTCATGGCCTTCTCCTTGGGTTGTACCAGCACCCCAAGTCTTATACACACACACACACACACACACGCTGATACTACTGTAGCTAATATTTAGGTAGTGTACACAGTGTATCTGAACTACTTGTTAAAATACTGACCTAGGTCGGTAACAGTTAAAAACAGCTGCCCCAAGCCTTGAGTGTCCCCCTGCACCTTGGCCACCCACAGCAGGATGACGTCCAGACCCTGCTCTGTTCTTTTGGTCACCATCCATTCTGACTGTTAATGCTGGCATTGGCCACAAACCCAGGCATACAAAGCACACATGTGCCTATAACAATGGCCCACAAAAACACACAGCATCCAGAAATCCCACCATAGAGGCCCTAGCCTATGGTCCATGTCAAATAACCCTCTTTTGGCCAAAGCAAATAGAAGGAGCCACTTGATAATGGTGGCAGAGGAAAAGTGTGTGGAGAGGGGCCTGGCCAGCAGAAGCAGAGCCACATGGACTCAGATTCCCGCTTCAGGGTGGGCAGACAGAGCAGGAAATGTACTGTGGGAAAACACACTGGGAAGAAAGATGGGGCGGGGAAGGCAGGAACCAGCATTCCCCAGACAACTGAACCGTGGATGTGGGCAGAAACTTGCTGATAGATCTGCAGGTGGAAGGTCATCTATGGGCTCTGCTACTTACTGCTACTGGTAACAGAAACTTTTACTCCTCTCCTGCATGGGAATGATGCAGTATTAAGTTTGGCGGTGAGAAACCCAAATGCCAAAATAACAGTGGCTGAAACAGTTATTTCTCCCACACAGAGACCTATGCAGCATGCTAACTTCATGCTCTTTATATATTGTCACCCTGCTGTCAATATATAAAAAGTGGGCAGTGTACATTCCCCTTCAATGTACAAGACAGCTGCTCTAACTCCAGCCATCATGTCTACATTCCAGTCCACAGAGAGGTAAAGAAGGGCACTCGACTGCCTCTGAAGATGCTTCCCGTAAGAGGTACATACTCTGTTTACATCCCATTGCCTAAAATGTAGTCTCTTGGCCACGCTAGCACAAGGAGACTGGGAAAATGGTTATCTGGTTGGCCATGTGCTAAGCTGAAAATTAGTTCACTTATAGGAGGAGAGTGAATATTGGTGATCTCTAAGCCTCTGTCCTAAGTGGGAAGCCCCTCTTACACACAGGTGGCACAGCTCCAGCCAAGCTTCCTGTCGGTGACACTCCCCTCCCAGGCTTCCACCCATGATGAGGAATCCCAAAGATTACACCTGAACAATGTGCCAGGCGCCAGGCACCACTGGAAGAAATACTTACTTCCCCACGTTACAGATGTGGAAACTTGGCCCTGTCTCTGGAAGCATAACTGTGGGCCCCTAAAGGCCCTATCTATAGCACATGACCCTGCTGCCCTGGCCATTACTGATCGGCCAAAAAATTCTCCCCCAGGATTTTTTGAACAGCAAATAAGGAAACAGGCAGTTCCTCTCTGGTAGTGAAGCTGCAAGATGTGTGAAGTGGGGGCTGACAGCCATGTTTCCTACTTTGTGGAAGAAGCAGGATTGAGAGAATGATGCCGGCATACAAAGAAAGAGATGCAGAGAGCGATTCAAGGCTGTGTTTGAATTCCTGAAGCCCAGCTGCCCTCGAACATCCCAAGGCTACATGGGATAACTTGACATCCTGCCAATAAATTTTCTTTCTTTCTTTCTTTCCTTTTTTTAAAAAAAGATTTATTTATTTTAGAGAGAGTGTGCAAGCGGGGGGAGGGGCAGAGGGAGAGAGAATCTCAAGCAGACTCCCTGATGAGTACGGAGTCTCATGCGGGGCTCAATCTCACGACCCTGAGATCATGACCTGGGCCAAAACCAAGAGTTGGATGCTTCACCGACTGAGCCACCCAGGCACCCCAGTAAATTTTCTATTTCAACAATCTCTTTGGAATTTGGTTTCTGGTGATTTCAGTTAAAAAAGTCCTGACTACCAAAGGAAGAAGGGCATCTCAGAGAAGATAACCTTAATGCTGAGTCTTAAAGGGTAAGTAGAAATCGTTGACTAAACAATGTGTGGGAGAATTCTTCCAGCCCTGTGAGGCTGAAGGATGTTTACAGGGTCACAGAGCCCCATTGGCTCCCCTTATAGTAGGACTGGCCATGTCTCAGGAAAGTGGGCAGCGAGGAGTGTTCTCTCCCCGTTCACAGGCAGGGACACCCTGTGGATGTGCAGATCCGGGGGGCGGGGGGGCGTTGTGCACACATGCCCAGTTGCCCATGCTGTAGGGCCTCTCTTCTCCACCCTCAAATCAAACAATGGTTGTTGATGCTGTAAATTCCAGTGCTGACGGAGTGCAGCTGTGGGAATTTCATTGTAGATGTGTGCGATCGACATTCATTCATTCTCCAAATATTTATTTATTTATTTATTTATTTTAAAGATTTTATTTATTTGACAGAGAGAGACACAGCGAGAGAGGGAACACAAGCAGGGGGAGTGGGAGAGGGAGAAGCAGGCTCCCCACCGAGCAGGGAGCCCGATGCGGGGCTCGATCCCAGGACCCCGGGATCACGACCTGAGCCGAAGGCAGACGCTCAACGGACTGAGCCTCCCAGGCGCCCCTCTCCAAATATTTACTGAGCACCTATTATAAATAGACAATGTGCTTGAAATATGCTGTTACAAGACAAAGAAGCCCCTTAACCCAAGAAATTTAGAGTCTAGGGTTAGAGGTAAATATTAATCAAATAATCCCACAAATAACTCATGGTTTATCATGCTATTTATCATAAAGAAAAGTTATGGCAAATTGTGAAAGGATATCACCTGGGGGGTCTGATATGTTCTCTGACAGTAGATAAGGTTTCTCCATGAAGAGACATTTGAGTTAAGTTCAAGGGATGAACAGGAGTTACTACCTAGGAAAGGGGTGGGGGAGAGATGGTGAAGAGCTGTCCAAAGAGACGAACAGCATATGCAGAGACCCGAAGGCAGGAGAAGGCACAGAGCATCTGGAATCCCAGCGTGCGGAACAGCACACAGCAAACAGGCCAGTGACCGGGGATGAAAGGGAGAGCACTGAAGGAAAGGACTCTGGCCTTTATGCACAGGGGACTGATATGCTAAGACCTGTACTTTATGACCACCCCACCTGTTCTGTAGAGAAACTGCTCTGCAGAAGGCCAGACGGGAAGTGGAGACCAACAAGGGGGAGGGAGACGGATGAGAGCGAGCGAGCCCATGCTGTGGGGGGAGGCAGTAAGTGAAGAGCGTGGGCTCTGAATCAAACCACCTAGCTTTGTATCCTGGCTTTGCCACTTAGGACCTTGAGAAATTACCTGAGCTCTCTGCTTCCTCACCTCTAACATGGGGACAGTATCTGTCTGCCTCCTAGAATGTCTGAGGATTAAATGACTAATATACCTGAAGAACTCAGAACAGTACCCGGCACACAGGGACTTCTCATTACGTGTTTTGGCCCAACACCACACAGCTACCATACAAAAACGATCATATAAATACTGAACTGCTGATTCAAGTGGGAAGTGGGCCGGGCTAGGCTGAGCCTCATCCACGTGTCCACCCCTGTCCTAGGTCACACCCGCACAGGCCTAAGTTCCTGGGGCTTCAGTGACTCCCTCTCTGACAAATAAGGTCGGCCTCAGAGTGGCCTATTGGATGCCTGTCTTCTGGGCACTGTGTGAAAAAATGGGGTGATAGCAGTTGACCCGGTTACGAGTTCTAGCATACAGGGCCACTCTTGACTTTATTCAACACAAATTACAGCTAGAACCACAGAAGGCTTTTGCTTCTCATATTTCATCAAAAAAAGTTCATTCTTTTGCTTGCGGACGTGTACATAAACTGCTTTTTAAAAAAAATAACAGTGGAGGGGGCCACAAAACAAATAGGAACAGCCTTGAAGGAAACACTGACCTCAGAAGGGTACAATGAACAGAAATGCCTTTGAGGAACGCCTTAGAAGTTTATGGTTGCCTTCATCACCTGCCTCCCTGTGGTTCCTCTCTCTGTACCCCCAAGCCATACTTGTGACCTGGTTTCAAGCAGAGATTCAGTCATCACTAGGTTCTAACCTTCTAAAGATTTACTTAAGGACAAGGAAGTCCACGCATCAATACGAGCTCCATCCCAGGAATGGGCCTCTGAGATCTCATGGCCTGTGGCTGGGCAGGGTCACTGGGAGATGAGGTCAGGGTCTGTAAACCAATCACCCAGCCACCTGTTCCAGAATTCGGTTACAACGAGGGATACTTGGACTATCCTGTGTGCCAAACATCTGTTCTGAGCCACTCCCAACATTCCTGACTAGCTGTAACTTCCTGGTGATTCTGGGTTACATCGACAGGCTACGGAATCACAAGGGCAAAAAGGCCTCATGAATCTGAAGACAGGGGTGGCCTATAAACCCAGAATTACTCCAACATTAATGAGAGGTCTCGCCAGCCCGAGGAAAGCACCCCAAGGTCGAAAGAGCTGGGAAGATGGGCAGGGGAGGCCCCCTCCAGACAGGGTGGGCTGCTGGACGGCACAGCTGCACGGAGACGGAAAGAGAAAACAGACAGGAGCTCCACTGCGGACTGCAGACAACACTTGTTCACTGAGAACAGGGGGAGCGTCCCCAGCAGCCCTGGAGAAATCAGGTCACTTCAGTCCCAGAGAGGGCAGAGCTGGGGGAGCTGTTCTTCAGGGCAGCCCCGCCTATCGCTGCCTCACCTCACTCGGCCAGGGCCAAGTTCGTGGACTGTAGCCGCTCTGTCTCCTGGCAGATGTTCTGCTCCACCATGTCACACTCAGCTAGGAATGCCTAAAACAGGAATGCAGGGCAGTGAGGGACCATCTGGGGCCAGCCACTCCCTGCCCATGCAAGGCTCTTTGCTCAGCCATTACGGGGAACCCGCGGGTGACCAACTCAAAACGGGTTGTGGAGGGATGGAGCCAACCTGGGCTCCCAGGTAAGGGGAGGGAGGCAGAGGGCAGAGTAGGACCAGGCTTTCTGACAAGCCCCCAGAAGGGTGGTGAGAACAGGAAGCCTCGCCACTGTACTGCACAAGTTCAGGGAACAGTGTTCACATGAACAGTGCCTCCTGGAATTGTGTAACATGGCCATCATAACTGTTCTCTAGCCACCTTCCTCCTCAATGAGCTTACATTCAAATGTAATTACAGGGATATGAAAGGAGCTCTTCTCTTATGTTCTGGGCTCAGGAAATAACAACCAAAAGAAAGTCCACATCACACATCACACCTCTACCCTATCCTACTCTGCACACATAAACACACACACCAACACATTAAACTTTGTAATGCTTCACCACACAACTCACCTGAACCCTTTTCACCAAACCCTTCCTTTTCAGTCTACTGTCCTTGAAATTTTCTGGCAGAATCTGTGGAAGAATAAGTTGACACATAAATAATCTCAATAAAAGTGACATAACAACATGACAAAATACCCATAGTACACCAAAGTGAATGAGACGTGCATG
The DNA here is from genome assembly GCF_002201575.2 of Neomonachus schauinslandi. Classification (NCBI taxonomy): domain Eukaryota; kingdom Metazoa; phylum Chordata; class Mammalia; order Carnivora; family Phocidae; genus Neomonachus; species Neomonachus schauinslandi. The sequence goes on from NC_058415.1 coordinate 56,063,147, forward strand.
TTCAGGAATGTATCCTTGATCTGTATCCTACATGGCCCTTCCCATGGCTCTCACCCCTATTAAAGCTCCCTTTGTTCTCATGGGAGAACATGTCTGCGCCATGGAAACTGATCTGTAACATGGACTTTGTCCTTTCTCTATTTCCTATGTACAGATACTATGTCCTGGCCATGCCATGAGCTCACTGTGCTTCTTTACAACTACCCTCACTCCCCCCGAATCCCAGGCAGAGTGGGTGGCTCAGATGGTTAAGCGTCTGCCTTCAGCTCAGGTCATGATCCCAGGGTCCTGGGATCGAGCACCGTGTCAGGCTCCCTGCTCAGCGGAAAGCCTGCTTCTCCCTCTCCCACTCCCCCTGCTTGTGTTCCTTCTCTCACTGTCAAATGAATAAATAAAATCTTAAAAAAAAAAAAAAAATGAGGCATCAGGGCACCTGGGTGGTTCAGTCATTAAGCATCTGCCTTTGGCTCAGGTTGGGGATCCCAGAGTCCTGGGATGGAGTCTTGCATGGGGCTCCCTGCTCAGCAGGGAGTCTGCTTCTCCCTCTGCCCCCCACCCCCGCTCGTGTTCCCTCTCTCTCAAAAATAAATAAATAAAATCTTTAAAAAAAAAAAATGAGGCAGCCGGCTAGAAATATCATTACTGTCATTCTGTAAAAGGGAACGTGGGAGTCAATGATTCTCAACAGTCTCACAAGAGCTGGGTCTGACTGACTTCTGTACAGGTAATGAGCCCAGTAATAATCAGATAATCAGTCACATGAGTATCATGAAGCCCTGTGTTTCTCTAACCATAAAATCATGGTCCATTTGGGTCCCACCTTTGTGAGGATTACATGCTTTTAGCATACATAAATAAAAATGACAAAAGCCCTATGTTGGTGCAATGTGAGTGCCTAAAAATCCAGAACTATCTTGGTCTTTCTGTGTATCCACCAAGGACTGAGCACTGTCTGGCACATAGCAGGCCCTCAGTATGCTCAGACAATAAGAGTGCATTACTGAGTGAACATGACTGAAACGTAGTCAAAGGAAACTAGTTCTTCTCAGCTCAATATTTACTTACCAGTGTGTCAATCTCTTCCAAGATCTTCATAAATTGCTCAGTTGTGGCTTTTACTCTCCTATCAAGTTTGCAGAGAGCTTCAGCTTGCAAATTCTTGGCCAGAAAACCCTGTGCAGGAATAATGCATTATTGCAAGAGTTCCTTGAGGCTGACAGAAAACTCCAGGCTGAGGCACTAATGAAGCAGCCACACCCTAAGCCCACATTCCCCCAACAGGTTGGGCCAGACCTCAGACCCACAGCTTCATCTCTTGGAGAAAAGAGAGCCCCCCCAGGCACTGTAATAGGCTGTAGGCCACTCTAGCTCACATGGCCCACGGGGGCTGCTAACGCTTCCTGGGGCCTGGCTCTGGCAAAGCCTCCAGGCACCAGAGTATAGCCACACACAAGAACGCAGGGTGTAGAGTCCAATAGGCCCAAGCATGAATTCTGACTGCCATTTACTGGCTTGTGATCTTAAGCAAGTTACTTAACTTACCTGAACCTTAATGTCCTCATTTTTAAAATGGAGATTATGATACCCACACCCCAGAGGGTTACTAGGAGGATAAAGAGGAACATAAGTAGACTCTTAATATAATTCCTGACACAGGCATGCGCTAACAAATGGCAGCATTTACATTGTTTTTATTAAATTGTCTTGTTGTTTATTCACATTGCTTGGCCTAGAGACCAGTTAGCTGGTGACAATGGGTGGACAGCTGGGATCTCTGAGGATGTTTATCGAAGACGTAGATTTGACCACATGTAGTAAAAGCTTTAAACATTAGCCAGCAACTCCAAGTCAAAGAATTTATTCTACCCCCAAAAAATGATCAGAAATGGTCAAAAAAGATGGGGCGCCTGGGTGGCTCAGTCGGTTAAGCGACTGCCTTCGGCTCAGGTCATGGTCCTGGAGTCCCGGGATCGAGTCCCGCGTTGGGCTCCCTGCTCGGCGGGGAGTCTGCTTCTCCCTCTGACTCTCTTCCCTCCTGTGCTCTCTGTCTCCCATTCTCTCTCTCAAATAAATAAATAAAATCTTAAAAAATAAAAATAAAAAATATGGGCGCCTGGGTGGCTCAGTCGGTTGAGCGACTGCCTTCGGCTCAGGTCATGATCCTGGAGTCCCTGGATCGAGTCCCGCATCGGGCTCCCTGCTCGGCAGGGAGTCTGCTTCTCCCTCTGACCCTCCTCCCTCTCATGCTCTATCTCATTCTCTCTCTCAAATAAATAAATAAAATCTTTAAAAAAAAAAAGAAATGGTCAAAAAAGATTTATGTCCAAGGATGTCCAGAGAAGCATTAATACATAACGGTAAAATAACATTAGATAATGAACAACAGAAAATTGGTTAGATAAACCATGATACATTCATATATGTTACAACACCATGTAAGTTTTGAAAATTATGATCTTTTTTTAAAGATTTTATTTATTTGGGGCGCCTGGGTGGCTCAGTCGTTAGGCGTCTGCTTTCCACTCAGGTCGTGATCCCAGGGTCCTGGGATGGAGCCCAGCATCGGGCTCCCTGTTCCACGGGAGGCCTGCTTCTCTCTCTCCCACTCCCCCTGTTTCTGTTCCCTCTCTCGCTGTGTCTCTCTCTGTCAAATAAATAAATAAAATCTTAAAAAAAAAAGATTTTTATTTGAGTGAGAGAGTGAGTGTGAGCAGGGGAAGGGGCAGAGGTAGAAGCAGACTCCCCACTGAACAGGGAGCCCGATGCAGACGTTTAACCGACTGAGCCACACAAGTGCCCCAAGTATGATCATTTTTAATGACACAGGAAAATGTTCAGTTTTATTATCCTATAAAAGAACAATTTACAAAGTGTACACAACACTGTATCACCTTTTTTAAGATGCAAAAACATATTCTAGTCTTTAGTATTAGTTATCTTTTGAGTCAGGACCTTATAGGTATTAGTGCCCATATGTTTGCCTAAAAGTTATACAATTGGCATGTATTACTTCTGTAACTAAAACAGAAACCTACATCTATTAACATTATAAACTGAGGGGGAAAAAAATATGTGGTTTGAGGCTAGTTCACAATCCTCAGCATTTTTTTGTTTTTGTTTTTTTAAAGATTTCATCTATCCATTTGCAGAGAGAGAGAGAGCACAAGCAGGAGAAAGGGCAGGCAGGGAAAGAGAGAAGAAGGCTCCCCACTGAGCAAGGAGCCGACATGGGGCTCGATCCCAGGACCCCAGGATCATGACCCGAGCTGAAGGCAGCCACTCAATGGACTGAGCCACGCAGGTGCCCTCTTACTTAGTTTTAGTACTCCTTCTCTAATACAAGGAATTGCCTAGGATGACCCCCTGCTAAGATCAAGCTCAACTTGGACCTTTTATGCATCAACAAAATGTTCTTTGTCTTGCTAAACACATTATAACAGCTGGGCCTGAGAGAAGCTACCTGTTCTATTTCAGACAATACATGACCCTGGCATGGCAGGTGCTCTCCTAGGAGCACAAACGGATGCTGGCTGGGGTTTGAAAATGGCAATGATGGGCGCCTGGGTGGCTCAGTTGGTTAAGCGACTGCCTTCGGCTCAGGTCATGATCCTGGAGTCCCGGGATCGAGTCCCGCATCGGGCTCTCTGCTCGGCAGGGAGTCTGCTTCTCCCTCTGACCCTCCCCCTCTCATGCTCTCTCTCTCTCTCTCATTCTCTCTCTCAAATAAATAAATAAAATCTTTAAAAAAAAAAGAAAAGAAAAGAAAATGGCAATGACAATAACACTTATAAAGCACTTAATATGCGTCAGACTCAAACTACATCATTTGTTTTTAGTTTGTTTTTTTTAAGTAAACTCTATGCCCAATGTGGGGCTTGAACTCACAACTCCGAGATCAAGAGTCACGTGCTCTACCGACTGAGCCACCCAGGTGCCCCTCAAACTGCATCATTTAATCCTCACACCAACCCTAAGAGGAAGTACCATCGTTTTTCCCTTTTTGCAGATGTGGAACTTGAGACAAGGCAAACTTGCCCACAGTAATAGAAAGGGTAAAGCCAAGACGTGACCAGGGAATCGGACTAGAGAGCCTGCCCTCACAACCACACATTTGTATCTCCCCAATGAGAGTGACCTGTTGGATTCCAGTAAGCTCTTTATTCAACTCTTCCAGATGGTCAGCTATCTTCTCCACAGATCTCTCCAAATCTTTCAATTTCTTTAGTTCAACCTCTTCCTCTGGACTGTTCTAAAATGTTTAAGAATAAAATGAAGTCAATAATCACCAAGAACAGTAGCTTCTGATTGGAAAGAAAAAAAAAATCTGACCACAACTGGGCTAAACCACTCACCTAGAAAAAACAGCCTTAACTCTGCTGCTTCTTGGAAAGCAAGCTGGAGGGTTACACATGAAGGTTTTCTACCTACAACTCTAGACTAGAGAGAAGATACTAAGAAAACATTCTGCAAGGACCCAGACAGCTTGGGAGCCAATCTAAGTGCCAGAGTCAACCTGAGCCTGGGGCTGACTCCAGACTGAAGCCTCCAGGAGGAACAGATGACAGTGAACACCTACGAGGAGTCCAGAATGGTGAGACAGGTGGAATTCTACCATTCTTTTAAATGAATTCCTAAGTGTCACCCACAACTGAGCTCTCCCATTTATTAAGATGATGACAATGATGAATACTTTTGTTGAGCATTCTCTCCACTACACTAAAACTACTTTATCTGGACTATTGTTTTAAGCCTTACTACAACCCAGTGAGGAAGGTAGTGTTCTAGATGATGAAACTGAGGTTTAATGTAAAGTAACCTAAGGTCACACAGCCTAAACGAGGTGGAACGGAGACTTGGCTTCACACATCCCAGGGCAGCTCAAATTAGGGGTTCTATAATTTCTTCAAACTCAACCCTTAGGTTCTGCCCATTGCCCAGAACTATTCTCCCTGAACCTTAAGAAAGAAATTTAGAATATTTCCCCTTCTATCGTCTAAACAATAGGTAGTCAGGGCCAGCAGTTTCCTGCTTTTATACTACCCAAAATTGTTCACATTCTTCTTTGTGGCCAAATCCTGAGTGCCAGACTCCTGGCTGTTCTGCGGCTGGACTAGATCTTCTTTGCCTCCACATTGCTAATCTTTGCCCTCTCTTCACTCTGAATAAGCCACCTCACTCAAAATAAGGAAACTTCCTATAACCAACAATTTCACTGTGTCACAATGCAGGGCTGGCCATAACCCTCTCTCATCACCCCAGGGGCTACTGTCCTCACCAACTGGCTCTTTTCCTCCCTCGGTTCTTTTTTTTTTTTAAGATTTTATTTATTTATTTGACAAAGAGAGAGCGAGAGAGGAAACACAAGCAGGGGGAGTGGAAGAGGGAGAAGCAGACTTCCTGCCGAGCAGGGAGCCCGACGTGGGGCTCGATCCCAGGACCCTGGGATCATGACCCAAGCCAAAGGCAGACACTTAACCAACTGAGCCTCCGAGGCCCCCTTCCTCCCTTGGTTCTTTAGGCTGAACCTTTCTTTTGACCAAAGAAGGCTTTCCCTTGTGGAAGATTTTAGTGGAAAGGGTGTTTAAAGCGAGAGAGACTCATGAAATTTGCAGAGGACTTATTTTAAAAATTTACAGACTTATTTTAACAAAAGTTTCTCTTGCAAATCCCCTCCAAGTGAATAAGGTCTGACTCAGGTACCATTTTAACCAGATTGAGATCCACCACCAAGACAAGAGCTACATTATTGAAGTAGCATAACTGTTCATAATTCCCAGAGCAAAAGTCATAACCCACCGGAGCCGGAGGGCATGAGAATAACAAACCTGGCAAGCCCATCAAATAAATGGAACTACATCTGTCTGGAGAGAGCTATTTCACTAATGTAGAATCTGGGTTCCCAATTTGGCCTTCTAAATGGAAATATGTATAGAAGACCTTAGTCATTTGATTCTGGGGTATTCCGGTAGAAAAAGCAATTTACCTTTTTCCCAATTAACATGACTCGGCAACCATTTTGTATTCCGAGTGCTGACAATGGCTTCTCCATTTCCTTCAGAGATTTTCCTGAAAAGAGAAGTTATGCCAAGTGGTAACAACTGTACAACATTGAAAACAGATTTCAGCAAGGTTACAGGAAATAGACAAGTGTGTTCACTAATGAGAAGAGGATAAATTGGCATAACCTTTTCCAAAGGTGTCTTGATCCAGTAATTTCATCTTGGATTTTATCCCAAACAAACAACTGGACATATGCCTGCACAGTAAGTGTTATAAAATAATCTTCAATGCAACCTTAATCATAATAGTGAGAAACTAGAAAGGGACAAACATTTAGGAACAGGGGTCTAATTAACTATACATCAGTACAATAGAAGATTTTGTAGGCATTAAAGCTAATTTTTTCAGGAAATTTCAATGCCCCAATAAATGCTGATGGCTCAGTTTTATAAGAAAAATGTTATAAAAACTGTATAGTCAATATAATCTCAGTTTCGTCAACTAAACACACACACACACAGACACACAAATAAAAACCCACACTTCTGGGGCGCCTGGGTGGCTCAGTCGGTTAAATGGCTGCCTTCGGCTCAGGTCATGATCCCAGGGTCCTGGGATCGAGCCCCACATCGGGCTCCTTCCTCAGCGGGGAGCCTGCTTCTCCCTCTCCCTCTGCTTGGCACTCCACCTGCTTCTGCTCTCTCTCTCTCTCTATCTCTATCAAATAAATAAATAAAATCTTTAAAAAAAAAAAAAAACCCACACTTCAGGATGCCTGTACAAATGGATAGAAATATGCTGAAATGTAATGAGGGATTTTATCCAGGAGAACATTTTCTTCTTTGTGCTTTCCTCTATTTTGAAACATGGACTTCTACTGCCTTTTATAATTCCGTAATAAAATAGTTGTTGTTTTTTTTTTTTTAAAGGTTTTATTTACTTATTTGACAGAGAGAGACACAGCAAGAGAGGGAACACAAGCAGGGGGAGTGGGAGAGGGAGAAGCAGGCTTCCCTCGGAGCAGGGAGCCCAATGCGGGGCTCGATCCCAGGACCCTGGGATCACGACCTAAGCTGAAGGCAGACGCTTAATGACTGAGCCACCCAGGCGCCCCCATAATAAAAGTTTTAAAAAGAAAACACAAGGAGTTGCTCTATGACATATAAATAAAAAATGCTTCCCATCACTAAATTCTTTTTTTTTTTTTTTAAGATTTTATTTATTTGAGAGATAGAGAGCATGAGCAGAAAGAGGAGCAGAGGGAGAGGGAGAAGCAGGCTCCCCACTGAGCAGGGAGCCCAGACACAGGGCTCAATCCCAGGACCCTTGGGCCATGATGTGAGCCGAAGGCAGACGCTTAACTGATTGAGCCACCCAGGCGCCCCTCCTTCACTAAATCCTTTGACTGGCACCAAATGGGATAAATTTGGCCCCATCAGATACCATGATAATGAGTTCCCATGGGAATGGGAAGAAAGAGTGGGTCCTAGCAGAAATCAGCATCATCCACTGGGCTTGCCACAACCAGGCCCCTGGTAAGTTTGTTCAACATCTCTGTGTCAGCACTATGCTGAGCATTAGACACAGCAGTATCTTCCCTCAAAGGGTTAATTATTCTAACAGAGAAATCAGATGTTCAGCAACTATGAAAACAATTATTTAATAGTAATTTCAATACAAGTTATGCAGAAGTGGTAGGGAGTTTGATCTGTACATATGATGGGAAGAGGATCTAAACTAACTTCGCCACAGAAGACTACCCATGTGCTTTCACCACAAATGGTAAGACTGCTGCCATCCTCATGGGACTTGAACTCTAATACCTGTCCAAGTGTTTGAAAGTGTCCTGTAGGGGCGCCTGGGTGGCTCAGTTGTTAAGCATCTGCCTTCGGCTCAGGTCATGATCTCAGGGTCCTGGGATCGAGCCCCACATCGGGCTCCCTGCTCGGCGGGAAGCCTGCTTCTCCCTCTCCCACTCCCCCTGTTTGTGTTCCCTCTCTTGCTGTGCCTCTCTCTGTCAAATAAATAAATGAAATCTTTAAAAAAAAAAGTGTCCTGTACGTAGTGGGTCCTCAATAAAATGTGCTAAAGGAATGGATGAATAAATAAGCAAATAAGAATTATCCCAGTTTAAAAACTAAGAGTTATCATTAGGTAAGGTTAAGTAGTTTTAAACAGGCTCTTTAGCCGTAAGGACTCAAAGCTGGAAGAGAAATGCCTACCCTTAAATATAAGTTTCTGAAAAGGCAGTGGGACTCCTGTGGCCTCTTCAACAACCTGGGCCAGGTCTTGGACAACTGGCTCACTACAGCCCTGCTGTGGGGTAACATGAAGATCGTGCTTCTCATTGCCTGGGGAGAGAGAAGAGTGTTCAGTGAAGAAAATTCTTTTACATAAACTAATACAGACTGACACTTTATTATATTTATTTACCCAGCCTTCAAGGCCCAGTTCATCTGTCACCTCCTCCAAACAGCCTGTCCCGCCCATCTTCCCAGCTTCGTCTGGTGACCCGTCCGGAGGATTTTTGTTTCCTCTCTAATAATAACTAACAATTTAGTGATATCAGCTAGCGTTTTAAGCACTTAACATGCGTAAAGGTCTGCTGAGGCTCAGAACAACCCCATGAAATAGGTACCACCTATATTAATCCCCGTTTCACAGATAAACAAACTACGTTCAGTCCAGTTACGACCTGCCTATGGAGACTCAACTGAGGAGTCAGAACTTGGCTTCAGATCTGATTCCTAAGGCCATGCTTTTCATCAGAAGCCATCTGCTTCCTGTGGCCTAACTGCCCTGTACTCTGTAATGTTCTTGTCTCCTTTGCTGTCATGAGTAAGGGATTATTTTTTCCTCTAAGTCTGTCCCACTGGGCACGCCTGGGCACATACATGGTTGGTGCTCAGTAAATAGACAACGAGTGAGTAAACTCACACAGCAAAAAACTTCTTTTTGAACCAAAAATGTCAATTCTTTAACAGGTATGTGGACAGTAAGGAGATAGCCCATGCCCAGTGCTTATGCCAAGCCTTGAGCCTGCACAAGAGCCACATGGAGTTAGTGGGACAGGTGCTACCAACTCTACTTCACAGGGATGAAACCAGAAGCCTAGAAAGGAGACATCCCAAGGTTACTCAAAACTGAAGGATCTAGAATACTGGTCTTGAGATTCTGAGGCCCTGGGGTCTCCCCTAGTCCTGAAGAGACTTTATAGGCTCAGCTCTTGAGAGGACTGACTGTTTAGATTGATGTCAACTCCGGGCGCCCGGAGGGCTCAGTTGGTTAAGCAACTGCCTTCGGCTCAGGTCATGATCCTGGAGTCCCGGGATCGAGTTCCACATCGGGCTCCCTGCTAAGCGGGGAGTCTGCTTCTCCCTTTGACCCTCCTCCCTCTCATGCTCTCTGTCTCTCATTGTCTCTCTCGCAAATAAATAAAATCTAAAAAAAAAAAAAAAAGAAAAGTTCCTTTAGATTGATGTCAACTCCAACAGTAGACAGACCCAAAGGGTGCCCAGAGCGTATGCTTGGAGCCACGGCCCACTCAAACAACGGGCATGAGTTTAGGCTCGGCACACACATAGGTGTCCAGACACACAGCAGTCATACGCCACACGGCCAAATACAATCCTGATACAAAGACCCCCAATAACTGCGCAGGCACACACTAACACATACAACCAGGACGACGACATGAAGCATGGACATCGAGGATAAAACAAATGGCCTGAGTCAAAATACACTGGCCACTGGAAAGGCGTCCTGATACAAGACCCGAACAAAAGCCGGTCCCAAACACAAACAAGACCCCACACTTCCGGACGGCCAGGACCAACACAGTTAACACCTGCTTTTGGAGGACTCGTGCCCAAACCCACAGACCCCCGCTGGACTTTGGTAGCCCCGCACCGCGCCCACCCGGCACGGAGCCCACCCGGTCGTCCGAGCTCACTGTGGGTGACGGTCACGATGAGCCCGGCTGCCGCCATTTCCTCGCTCTGGACCACCTCTTCGCTCCGGGCCACCTCCTCGCTCAGGGCCACCTCTTCGCTCTGGGCCACCTCTTCACTTCGGGCCACCTCTTCGCTCCGAGCCACCTCTTCGTTCCGGGCCACCTCTTCGCTCCGGGCCGAGCGAGGCTGCACTTTCTTCACCCGCGGCCTGCGAGCGCCGCCGCCGGCGCCCCTGGTGGATCTGGCATGCCCGCTGGCCGCACTCCTGACTGATGATCGCTGAGAGGGAGGCGGACCGCGCTCGGCCTGGGGCACCGACTGGCGCGGCTCCCGGCCAGGCCGAGGGCCGCGCCGCCGGGGACCCAGCCGCCCCCGGTCGCCTCGCGGTCTCCCCGCGCCACCGCGCTCCGCCAGACCCGCGCTTGTTGACCACCCAGCGGTGGGCGCTGAGCTCAGCGCTTTGCAACCAGGGCCGGCTACTTCCCCGCCCTTCCCCGCCCCGCCCGGCCTACCGGCCCCGCCCCTCAGAGCAGGCCTGGCTCTGGCCCCGCTGTATTCCGCCGAAGCAGCCCCGGCCCCACCCACTCAACCGAGGCCCCGCCCCACTAACTGGAACCCCGCCCCACGCCCTTCACCGAGGCCACGCCCCTGCTGACTGTCGGCCATCTCCACCCTCCCGGAGCTCTCCTTCCCCGGAAGGTCGCGCTGAAAATCCGGAAAAAGGATCGGGTAACTCCAATAGGCACATTGCGCTTGCGCGGGAGGGGGCCGGAAGTTAAGGAGGAGGCGGAGGTGCCTCTGCTTCCGTTTCCAGTCTTGCTCCAGTGTTTGGGTTTTCTTCGTGGCCGCCCAAGATGAACCGATTCTTCGGGAAAGCGAAACCCAAGGCTCCGCCGCCCAGCCTGACTGACTGCATTGGCACGGTGGGCACTTGACCACGCATAACTAGACTCAGGGACTCTGACACTCCCGACCCCGCCCACCCTCGGCTCCAGGCTCCTACTCCTCCATTCCATTCTCGGTTCCGGACACCTCGGCCCTCTCCACCTCACCTTCGTTCCTGTTATCCAGGTCATTCCTGACGCCACACACCAGGGACCCCCTAACCCTGCTTGCACGCAACCCCTTCTGAGGCTTGCTGCCGTGTTTACTCGCTCTTTCTGTCTCCTGCCCCAACCAGCCATAGGCCCACATCCTTCCCATTCGTCCAGCCCGACCCTTTTCCCCTCTTATTTTTCATCCCTCTCCCACATCAGGATCCTCAACTTGATATCCTAGGTCAACATATACGTACCCCAATCCTGGATCTCAGTAACAGGAAATTCAGAACTCGCCCCTCACATTAAGCCACCACCCTCTATCTAAACGAATAGCATTAGATTTACAGCCCTAGCCCATTTCACACACCTGGTTGAGCCCCCAGCCTGACTAGTCTCTGATTGTAGGAGAATGTGGATTCAGCCCGGTGATTTCCAAATTCTTTCTGCTCAAGCACACTTGAAAGGGGCCCTAGAATATGAGAATCTGAGGGGTGGAGTATAGTTTATAAAAGCCTCCCAGTGTTTCTGACTAGTAATCTCCCCCTGGTTGGGAACCACTTTCCCACCCTTCTTTCCTCTCCTGCCCCTTCTCATGTAAGTGTATTGTCCTAACTATGTCTGTTTTCTCAAGGTGGACAGCAGGGCAGAATCCATTGACAAGAAGATTTCTCGACTGGATGCTGAGCTCGTGAAGTATAAGGATCAGATCAAGAAGATGAGAGAGGGTCCTGCCAAGGTAAGGTAGGCGGCAGCTGCAGAACGTGCTGCGACAGCCTAATTTGAGCACCTATGGAAGTAGGGCCCAGTAGTAGTCTGGTAAGGAGAAAACATGTGAGGGTGTATCCTTCAGGGAGGAGGGTTTGCAGCTTGATATGAGAGGAAGGCTGGGGTTTAGTCTGGTGGAGAAAAGATGCTGATGACTGGTCCAGAAGCATGTACAGGGGAATTAATACATTCTGCTGAGAAGGTGGCAGTCTCAGAACAGCATCTGGAGACCAGCATTCTATTAATAACACCATCACTATCTACTAGCTGTGACTGTCATAAAGTCACTTAATACCTTATTTTCCTCTTCTATTAGGTAGAAACAGAGATTACCATATTTAAGTGCATGAACTGTGGATATAGAACTACCTTCTTTTTTCCCCATCTCTGTAACTTATTAACTATTTGAACTAAGTTACTTAGCGTCACTGAACCTCAGTTTCCCTATCTGTAAAATGGGGATGACACCTAATTTATAGGATGAGGATTAAATGAGGTAATTCATGTGACCTACCTAGCACTGTGTCTGGTACATAGAAACATTCATAAATAATAAATGTTAGATATTATCATCATCTGTGAGTAATATCTGCTTTTCCTTCTTCATTGGAGGAGACAAATACAATGATTTATAGAACAGTATAGAAAGGGAAGTGACAAGAGGCTTTTCTCAGCCATCTTAGTTGGATGGCATGGAATGAAGAATGACCAGAGGCAGGAAAGCTCATCTAGACTTGAGATGAAAGCCTAAACCATGGTGGCAGTCAGGAAAATGACAGGAAAATCAGTTTGCAAGTGAGTTCTGAAAATCAGTAACAAGATGACTGCATGAAGAGACAAGAGGAAATGTAAGGTTGATATAAAGGTTCTTAACCAAGTGAGAGATTGGAGGGACCATTGTGAATAATATTGGTGAGAGCAGGTTGAGGATTTTGGGCCTGTTGAGTTTGAGTGGATAGCAAGAAGTCCAAGTTGGGAATCTCCCTAAGGCAACTGGATGTACAAATAGGCACTATTATGGGTGGCCATGGAGAGACAATGCACTAAAGAGAATGCAGTTCAGTACCCTGAGATGTGGGATTCAAAGACAGAGACAAGATGAGGCTTAAAGACTATGCTTGGGAGGTGAAGAAGAGTCCAAGAGCCACTCTGTCTATGACTTTGAAGAAGAAAGTAGATATGTAAGTCTGAGATATGGGAGATTTCTTTTACTATATGTGTGTTTTCTACTTCTTTTAAATAAAATCTGTTTTTCTCCCCAGAATATGGTCAAACAGAAAGCCTTGAGGGTTTTAAAGCAAAAGCGGATGTAAGTTATAAGTGTAACCTCCTTTCCTCCAGCAGGTTTAACTGAAAGGGAAATGGTCTTATATTCTTCAGTTTTTCATAGTATTTTATAAGCATTCTTGATTTCGTTGCAAATTTCATTTACATATCCGGTGAGCTGGGTTTTTCTCCCCCTGCATGTTGAGCACTATCTGTTACAGCACTGTCCATCTGAACAGAACTTTTTGCTATGATAAAGATGTTCTGTATCTGTGCTGTTCAATACAGTAGCTCTTAGCCACGTGTGGCTCTTGAGCACTTGAAAAGTGTTTAATTTTTAACAAGTAGCCATATGTGGGGGCGCCTGGGTGGCTCAGTTGGTTAAGCGACTGCCTTCGGCTCAGGTCATGATCCTGGAGTCCCTGGATCGAGTCCCGCATCGGGCTCCCTGCTCGGCAGGGGGTCTGCTTCTCCCTCTGACCCTCTTCCCTCTCAGGCTCTCTGTCTCTCATTCTCTCTCTCTCAAATAAATAAATAAAATCTTTAAAAAAAAAAAAAAAACAAGTAGCCATATGTGGCTAGTGGCTTCTGTATTGGACTGCCCAGATCTATAGGTTCTCCCATTATTTATTAGAGTATGCCTTTTTGTTTGTAAAATTGAGAATCCTGAATACCTGTTCCCACCCAACCAGAATAGATTTAAGGGTCCTTAATTTATTTTAGGTGACTATGTCTCAGTGTTTGAGCAGAAGCCAAATAGCATCGTTGGTGCTTACCCCTGTGGGCTGTCCAGCTGATGAGACCTTCTGCAGGGTTGTAGGGGTCAGATATAAGCAGCCTATAAGGAACCAGAAATGTTGTTGATATCTCTATTTTTATTTTTAAAATGTCTTTTTATCAACACAAACAATGAATCATGGAACAGTACATCAAAAACTAATGATGTAATGTATGGTGATTAACAACAATAAAAATTTAAAAAATAAAATAAAATGTCTTTTTATCAGATACCACCTTCCTCCTTTTAAATTAGACAAAATTGGGGGAAAAAAATGATAGTTGTGAGAGCATGGTAAAACTGTTCCTTCTTAGTAGGTAGCACTGCAGTTTTTAAGTAACTTTTTTTAACAAAAGGAATGTATATTCATCATAGACGCTAGGAAAATACATAAACATGAACAGAAGAAAAGAACAGGATACCAGAAATAACCATTTTTAGAATGCTGATTTCTTAGTTTCTTTTCTCTGCTTGTGCATGCATGGAATCTGTGCATATAGCTTTTTAGAAGAAAAATTGTATTGTGTAAATATAGGTTGTCCCTTTCCACTTCACATTATATCATGAGCATTTCTCTCCTTTTATACATTTTTTTTCCCTTTTATACATTCTTTGGAAACTTTAATGGGGTGGTGATAATTCTACCACCATTTGCCTACACCATGAATTGACCAATTTTCTTCTGGTTGGATAGTTAGACGGTTTCCAAATATTGTATAAAGACCATAGGGACATAAGTCTTTGAGGTAGTATTATACTTTGATATAAAACTTTATTTTAAAAAAAGCATTTTGGAGGGCACCTGGGTGGCTCAGTCGTTGGGCATCTGCCTTCGGCTCAGGTCATGATCCCAGAGTCCTGGGATCAAGCCCCGCATTGGGCTCCCTGCTCAGCGGGGAGCCTGCTTCTCCCTCTTCCACTCCCCCTGCTTGTGTTCCCTCTCTCGCTGTCTCTCTCGCTGTCAAATAAATAAATAAAATCTTTAAAAAAATTTTTTGAGCACCAGGTATTACATCAGGCCCGGTGAATTACTTAATTATGGATATAAGATTAATAAAAAATAATACCTATCCTCAAGAAGTTCAGTCTACTGAAAACCAGTTTAGTTATATGTATGAAGAGCCTTAAAAATCGTCCTACCCTTTGCCCCAAGAATTCTACTTTTGGGGATTTATCATAGGAAATCATTTGAAACATCATAAAGACATATTAAGAGTATGTAGTAACATAGAAAACAGCAAAGGCTATAATATTAAGTGGAAAATAGTCTCGTAACTAAGATACAAAGACAAAAGACTGGAGGGGTACATCAGATGATATTTGTATTAGAGGGATTACATTGCTTTTGCCAGTTTTTCTGTGTATTTAATTTTTTAAAGAAAATTCCTATTTAATGTTGGAGATACTTTCTCCCTGAGGATTTCTGTCTGGCTCACATTTACCATTCTTAATTGATTCTAAAAAGGTATGAGCAGCAGCGGGACAATCTTGCCCAACAGTCATTTAACATGGAACAAGCCAATTACACCATCCAGTCATTGAAGGACACCAAGACCACGGTATTTCCATAGCACCTTTTCCCATGATTTTATTTTATTTTTTTACTCTTTTGTTCTTTTCCAATAGTATTTAAAAGACAATTTCACCAACATGGCTTCTTAAGACATTGTGTTCTCTCTTATCTTTTTTTAGGTTGATGCTATGAAACTGGGAGTAAAGGAAATGAAGAAAGCATACAAGCAAGTGAAAATCGACCAGATTGAGGTGAGATGTGTACTGGTTTCTGCAAGAATGTACACTAGTTTTGGAAAGAATCCAAATGAATGTGTATGTGATGGAAAGAACACAGAAGACTGATTCAATCTTGAGCTTGCCATTTACTAATAGAGTAGCTTTGGGAAAGGATACCAAATGACTCTGATTCCTTGTTAACACAAGGATCCTAATGCCATATATGGTTATGGTGAGGATGAAATAAATGAGCTGGTGTGTCTGTGCACACAATACCTGGCACATAATAGACACTCAGTAAATAAGCCGCCAGTTTCCTGTTACTTCTAACTCACTAAATGATTTTGAGTCTGTTTCCTGAATTGTAAAGTAGTGATGTTGCGACCCATCTCCCAGGATTGTCACGAGTGTTAAATGAGGATGTATATGTCAGGTGTTTGACACAGTTCCTGGAGTAGAGCTGGTTCCCTTTTCTAGTAATTCTCTTTATATATTTAATAATAATGTCATTAGATTCTTAGAATTAACATGTCTTTTGAGATCGTGCTTTAGCTGGGAGGTGAACCCTAAGCACTTGGCTCCTCTCACCTCTGTCAGGTGAACAGCCCAGATGGCAAGCAGAGATAGCAGAGGGAGTGAGCGGTGACTGGTCAGAGGAAAGAGGCTTTTCTGCCAGTATGGTGGTATTCCTGACTTTATCACGCCACTCCACCCTCCCCCCAACCCCCAGTAGAATGTCTCTTTCTATGAGGGCAGGGACTTGATTTTGTTCACTGTTAGGCCTTGAACAGTGCCTGGCCATAGTTGGTGTTCAGAAAGTTTTTGATGGATGATGAACAAATGAACAAGAAACTATTAAAGGAGCTAAAGCAGTCCTGCCCGATTCAAGCCATATTTGTTGGTTATTTACTATCTTCCTGGCATTTTACTGCCTCTGAAGAGTATTCTCCAGGAGTGTGGATCTTTAGTACAAGTGAGGACATTCCTCCCATCGGACTTTTCTCGAGCACCCCTCCTTGGACTGCCCGTGGCTGTCTCTCTAATCCTGCACCAGTCTCTGCTCACAGGGAGTTAAGCTCAGTACCATCTTCCAGGACATTGACTGAGAAAATGTTCCAAGTAAATTTGTCTTATTTGTACAATACTATTTAGTAATATAATGAAACTGAATTTTGTTTTCTGTTTATAGGGTTCCTTATGTTTTAATTAGAGCTATTTAATGTCAAAACAGAAATTGTGGTCTTTCTGGGGGTTTTGTACGTCTCTCCATCTTTTATCTGCAGTTGTCTGTCTGATTCCCTATCTAATTATCCTTTTCCTGTCTCCTCGTAGATATGCCCATATGGCAGGTGGAGAGCTTCTTTCTTTCCCTTTTGGCCTGTGTGTCTGTCTGTGTCTGTTGTCAGTTGGGCTATCTATTTTGAATCATTTGTTTTCCTAAAATACTTCATAAAACATTTTCATTGTTTTATAACTCATTTTTTTGTATTTTGCCTATGTTCTCTGTTTCTAGCCTTCCTATTTTTTCAGTTTCTGCACATCAGGTCTAGTGCTTGTGTTTGTTTATATTACTTTTGTGTTGTTTATCCAATATTGAACCCGTTAATTCTTAGTGTGATGATTGTGTGTGTGTGTGTGTGTCTTTCATAGAGTCTATTTCAAGGAATCCTATCCATAAATGATTTGGGGAGACTTGTCTTGATATATGATTCACGGCAGAAACTTGACTTGATTAGCTTACTCTGTGTTTTCACTCTCTTTTAGTTTTTGTTTCAGCCAGTGCTTCTCTGTACAGCGGAATGTCACATACGTACAGTGTGGTATTTGGGCACTGAAAATACAGAAAAGCTTAATGTTTTCTTTTTTTTAAAGTGTTTTTCATTTTACTCTCTGTGTTGTCTTCTTCACCTTTAAATGGAAAAACAAACCTCCACTTTGGGGGCCCGGAGGAGTTCTCAAATGTTTTGCATTGTTCTAAATATTCTGAAGGATAAATGGTGCCAATTTGGACTTTCTGCATTATCAACAATAGTCTGTTCCCTTTCTGTGGAAATTTAAGTCTATGACGAGCACATTGTTACTCTGCATATCCTTTTTTTTTTGTAAGATTTTTTTTATTTATTTGAGAGAGAGAGCATGAGCGAGAGAGCATGAGAGAGCATAAGCAGAGGGGGAACTGGAGAGGGAGAGGGAGAAGCAGACTCCCCGCTGAGCAGGGAGCCCGATGCGGGGCTCGATCCCAGGACTTCAGGATCATGACCTGAGCTGAAAGCAGATGCTTAACCGACTGAGCCACCCAGCGGCCCCTCTCTGCATATCCTTAACACAGTGGAAGATATGTAGTAATAAGTGCTTAGTGTTTTACATGTATTATTGCAATAAAGCCTTACAAAACCCTCTGAGGTATGGCCATTAATAATCTCATTTTGCAGATGAGAAAATTATGGCTTAGGGACTTTCTCATTAAGTAAGGCAAAATTCGAGCTTTTATATGTCTGATTCCAGAGTCTGTGCTCCTAACCATTATACTAGCTGCCCTATATTATGCTGTAGCACTTCTCAGATTGGTTTTACATTATTTCTGGCCTTGTAGTCTTCCAGTTAATCATGGGTAGATCATTCACAGATGACTTACGCTCTCAGTCAATTATTTTCACCAGCCTGGTTTCAGATATCAAGCCTGTCCTGATTACATTTCTGTTTCTCCATCCAGGGTGGGCCTAGTAGAACTTTTTGTATCACCCAGTTGTTTGCACTACTGTTTTTTTTCCCTACACAGTGTAGTCAGTCTTTAGCTGACTTAAGAAGACTAATTTGCGTGCTCACTTCGGCAGCACATATACTAAAATTGAAACAATACAAAGATTAGCATGGCCCCTGCACAAGGATGACACGTAAATTCGTGAAGCGTTCCATATTTTTCTCCCACATCAGGCTCCCTGCTCAGCAGGGAGTCTGCTTCTCCCTCTGACCCTCCCCCCTCTCATGCTGTCTCTCATTCTCGCTCTCAAATAAATAAATTAAATCTTTTAATAAATAAATAAATAATAAAACTTAAAAAAAAAAAAGACTAATTTGCTTGTCTCTATTACCTGCTTTTCTCCATAAACTAGGAAAATGTTGATAGTGTAGATGTTGCTGGATTTAATGTTTTAGGTAAACTTTCTGTAATGACAGAGAGCTGATGGGCATCTGTTCTTGCAATAGGACTTTGGATTTCCATGAGGCACCTTACATTCAATGCAAGGTCACCAATTTAATTCTTTTTTTTTAAGTTCATTTCTATTTTTGTAGTAATCTCTATACCTAGGGTGGTCTTCAAACCCACGACCCCAAGATCAAGAGTCGCATGCTCTTTGAGCCAGCCAGGCGCCCCAATTTAATTCTTCTTTATTTTTGAGTTTATATTTTATTACCAAAAAGGAGGATTATGTGGGTCATTGGCATTCACAGTTACTTTTAGGGGAATCTTCAGTTTTGTGATTTTTAGATAGTTCATTAAGCTCTCTTATACTTTTTTTTTGCTTTATTATTTTTTATTATTATGTTATGTTAATCACCATACATTATATCATTAGTTTTTGATATAGTGTTCCATGATTCATTGTTTGCGTATAACACCCAGTGCTCCATGCAGTACGTGCCCTCTTTAATACCCATCACCAGGCTAACCCATCCCCCCACCCCCTCCCCTCTAAGGCTCTCTTATACTTTTAATTGGAAGGGGCATTCAGGAGTTAATTCAGACCCATCCTTTAGAGGAGCACCTGCTCAGTTGTTGACTAAAAACAATCACTAGGCAAGGACTGAGGTAAGGGAAGGAAACTAACAATTGTTGAGAACTGGTATGTGCTTGGCATTTTATGTACATTATCTTTTTTTAAATTGCTTGTTTCTAAGATTCAGAGGAGAGAATAGGGTGGGGGGTGGTTAGAGGAAAATAGTAAGAAATGAATGAAAGCTGTCATATGTATTTCTGTAAGGACTTACAAGACCAGCTAGAAGATATGATGGAAGATGCCAGTGAAATCCAAGAAGCGCTGAGCCGTAGTTATGGTACCCCAGAATTAGATGAAGATGACCTGGAAGCAGGTATGTTGTGGGAAAAGCAATTAGGAAAGAAAAAGTTTTAGAGTCTGAAATGGGTGATTTCCTGGTACCTTTTCCCAAATGCTAGAGAAATTCCTGCGAGGGTTCTGTGAGAGTTAGTTTATGGTACAGTCTCTGGGCAAAGAGCTTGTGAGGCAGGCATGTCAGATTTGCATCCTCCACCAACAACTCTGGGAAGGACAAGCTACAGAGGAAAGTTGGGGCAAAGGTCTCTGCTGACCTGGTACTTGGTATCTAATTATTGCCTTTCCCTGCCATTTTTCTTTGGATTTTGTTCTCCCTATTATTGGAGTCCTCTCCCTCAGAACAGCAAAGCAGATCAAGAAATAGTCACTGGCAAGTACTTAGTGTGCATCTACCATATGCCAGGTACTGTGTTAGATGCTGGGGGTTTAACGTTGAAGAAAGCGGATACAGTCCCTGCATTCATGAAGCTTCTCTAGCCAGGTGTAAGAAACTGCTTGTTTCAAATAATTAATAGCAAGAACTGTTGGGAAGGAGAAGTATGGGGTACTGTGGAGCGCATAGCTGGGGAATGTAACCTACTTGGGAGTGGAGACAGGCATGGGTCCTGAAGGATGAGTAGGGGTTAGCAGGAAAAAAACGGGAGGGGTTGTTAAGTGGTCTCAGGGAGAGGAATCTTTACCCGAAGAAAACGAAAACACTAATTTGAAAAAATACATACACCCCTATGTCTATTGCAGCATTGTTTTTAATAGCCAAGATATGGAAGCAGCCCAAGTGTCCATCCATAAATGAATTGGTAAAGAAGATGTGGTATATATATACACAGTAGAATATTACTTGGCCATAAAAAGAATGAAATCTTGCCATTTGCAACAACATGGTTGGATCTAGAGGATATAATCCTAAGTGAAATAAGTCCCACAGAGAAAGACAAATACCATGATGATTTCACTTATATGTGGAATTTAAGAAACAAAGAAAAAGATGAAAAAACAGTCTTAACTATAGAGAACAAAGTGCTGGAGGGGTGGGGAGGGGATGGAAGAAATAGGTGAAGGGGTTTAAGAGTGCACTTATCCATGATGAGCACTAGGTAATGTATAGAATTGTTGAATCACTATATTGTATACTTAAAACATTAATTTCTTTATTTCCTATCCTGAGTTTCCCCTGATGAATCTCTGCCTGCTATTGTCATTTCTCTTGGTCATTTCCAACTCACTTTACCGTAGACTTGTTTTTAAAGCCTGATTTCATGTGATGATCATCAGTATATAACAATCTCTTGCTTTCTTTCACTGCCTTCTTTCAAGTTCATCAATAAATGAGAGAAAATTTTGTATATTTGTTATTGTCCAAATTTTCTAATTTGAATTGGCCAAGCGATAGCTCTAGACTCTTCTCATGAAGACTAGGACCTTGTAAACCTGTGGGGAATGGTTGTTTTGTTTGTTTTAGTTTGGTTTTTGTTTTTCATAGATTTTACCACATCAGTTCCCTTGAAAGTTTCTTATAATGGTCATCTTTTATTTTGAAAATAGAAATTAATAATCCTTTTCTCTTTGTTTTAAAATTTTTGTCTTATAACAAATAATTTATCTAACTTTCTTAACATTAGCTGCCAATTTTCTTGTGTAAATTTTAGTGAAATGTTGACTTTTTCAATATCAGAGTTGGATGCACTGGGTGATGAGCTTCTGGCCGACGAAGACAGCTCTTACTTGGATGAAGCAGCATCTGCACCTGCAATTCCAGAAGGTGTTCCCACTGACACAAAGAATAAGGTGAAAGCTTTTTCTCTTTCTGTTAGCTAAGCAAAATGTAAAGGTTTTATGCTTAATCACCAGTTTGGGAATCTACAAGATAGTCCTTAAGTTAGAACAAGGAAAGATTGTCTCAGTCATTATTTTGGGACCCCTTGCTAATATTAAACTGTGGACAGGCTGTGTACATTGTGTCACGGAGGCCCAGGAGTATTTTTCTACATTAACAATTTGTATAATTTAATTATGAACTTGTACTAGGTTCCATTTATAGGTTTTAGATAGCATTTCCTGGAAAAGTATCACTAACACATGCATGAACCATGCTGGGCAACAGCATGAAAGAAAGTTCTGTCCTCCATACACACTGCTTAATTGTAGGGTGGATTTTTTTTTAATAAAGATTAATAATTTAAGTATAAGACTTAATATAGAAAGATTCTCACTTAACAAGGTAAAGAATCAGGATACCTGGGTTTAAGTCTCAGCCCCGCCACTAACTGACTGTGAGAGTTGGCAAATCACTTAACTGTTTTGAACTTTTCTGTTCCTTGTATCTTTAACATGCAGATAATTATAATTATCTCACATAATTGTTGTATAGACCAAGTTAGATCTTGTATGGCGAACTGAAAGCCCTATCCAAAGCCACGTGGTTGTCATTATTATAAACAGATAAAATTTTGTTACTTATGAAATCCTGTTCACTCTATCTTAGTTCCTCGTGTAAATGTCATTTTTTTTCTATTGCCATTTATCCTGTGTTTGCATTATCTCCCAACATGCACATTGAGTGTGCAGAACCCTTGAGTGAGAGCCAGTCTTCTCAGCTCTGCCTTTATTCACTGTATGACTTGGAGCAAATAAAGAAAAAAAAAAAGATTTATTTATTTGAGAGAGAGAGAGCAGGGTAGGGGTGCAGAAAGAGAGAATCCCAAAGCTGACTCCCCCTCAGCGCAGAGCTGGACAACCCTGAGATCATGACCTGAGCTGTAACCAAGAGTCAGATGCTCAGCATCCAACTGAGCCACCCAGGCACCCCAACTTGGAGCAAATTAGAAATCCTTGTTTTCTGTCTGAACTTCATCAGTTTTTCCCACCTATGAAATGTAGGGAGCGAAAGGTAGGGAGTAGGTAGTTTCTCAGGTCCTTCTAGCTAATTTCTATGAATGTGCATCTTCCCCTACTGTACCCCTCCTTTCCTCCTTGAGTCTAGGGTAATCTTACCTTTCTCTACTGCCCATTCTACCCCACCTCACCACCCCTGCCTCTGACCATTTCAAGGTTCCAGGCACATAGGTTGGTTTTTTTGAGCATACCTGAAATAATTTTTTTTTTTAAAGATTTTATTTATTGGGTGCCTGGGTGGCTCAGTTGGTTAAGCGACTGCCTTCGGCTCAGGTCATGATCCTGGAGTCCCGGGAACGAGTCCTGCATCGGGCTCCCTGCTCAGTGGGGAGTCTGCTTCTCCCTCATCCTCCCCCATCTCATGCTCTCTCTCTCTGTCTCATTCTCTCTCTCAAATAAATAAATAAAATCTTAAAAAAAAAAAAAGATTTTATTTATTTATTTGACAGAGAGACAGCGAGAGAGGGAACACAAGTAAGGGGAGTGGGAGAGGGAGAAGCAGGCCTCCCGTGGAGCAGGGAACCTGATGCGGGGCTTGATCCCAGGACCCTGGGATCATGACCTGAGCCGAAGGCAGATGCGCTCAACGATTGAGCCACCCAGGCACCCCTACCTGAAATAATTTTTATTAATGCTACCTACCACAACTCACCTTGTCAATACTCTGTAGCATCTATGTTTCCATCTTCTATTTGTCACAGATTCCTGAGTTAAATGTGCTGTTGAGGTATAGTTTCTTAATTGATAGTGGTATCACTGCCTATAAGTTTGTAGTAAAGTACAATGTGGAAGTAACTGCCTGTCCTAGGGCACTGCTCCTTTAAGGACTGGGAAGCTGCAGAAGGTAGTGGTTCACTTTAGGAATCAGAGTGAAAATGGGAATCTGGAGGCAGGGACTAACTCCTCAGCCTTTCCTCCCAGACGTTCCCAGCTCCTACTTCCCCTTCCTAGGTTAACTCTTTTTTTTTTTTTTTTTTAAAGTTTTTTTTTTTTTGAGGGCGCCTGGGTGGCTCAGTTGGTTGAGCAACTGCCTTCGGTTCAGGTCATGATCCTGGAGTCCCTGGATCGAGTCCCGCATCGGGCTCCCTGCTCGGCAGGGAGTCTGCTTCTCCCTCTGACCCTCCCCCCTCTCATGTGCTCTCTCTCATTCTCTCTCTCAAATAAATAAATAAAATCTTTAAAAAAAAAAAAAGATTTTATTTATTTGAGAGAGAGCACAAGCAGGGGGAGTGGCAGGCAGAGGGAGAAGCAGGCTCCCCGCTGAGCAGGGAGCCCGATGCAAGACCTGATCCCGGGACCCTGGGATCATGACCTGAGCCAAAGGCAGCTGCTCAACCAATTGAGCCACCCAGGCACCGCCCCCCGCCCAGGTTTACTCTTAAGTGTCTGTTTCTCTCACTCTTCATTTACCCTGCAAACAACCACCCATTTTGAGCTTTTCCAGTCTTTTCTTGGTTTATCACGTCCCCCTTTACCTTTCATGAAAATGCCTTCTCATCTTCTCGGGGATTTTGATGTTCATTGGTTAAACACTCAGAAATGAGTTTTGACTACTAAATATTTGTAGTCATTTGTTTTATCAGTTGAAAAACAGTGGCACTGAACATTGCTTTCTTTTCACAGGATGGAGTCCTGGTGGATGAATTTGGATTGCCACAGATCCCTGCTTCATAGACTTGTGTCATTCAAGTACATCATGTAAAATAAACACATATTGTGGGACTAGGAAATATTTATCTTTCCAAATTTACCATAACAGATTTAGGTTTCTTTCCTTTCTTCAAAGGAAAGTTTAATTATATTGCTCTTTCATTTTTTTCTGTAAAGAGATTCATTGTTTGGGGGATGCTTTCTTCATACTAAATTTTTATTTCCTTTCTCTTATGAAAGACTAACTTACTTACAAGTATCAGTGACTATGTATGACTTGTTTTCATTTATTAATAATAATTTGAAATAAAACCAAGGAAATGGAATCTTGAAATTCTAAGATCGTATAACTCCACAATCTGAAATTGACCTGACAAATTGATAAGACAAAGATGAGATTATTGGGACTGTTCATTCTATGATTCAAAACTATTTTCTATTGTGGTATTATAGGTTGGTTAAAGTGATAGCCTTTTTTGATGGGTTTTGTTGTGTCTTGTGAGTAAATCATTACTATGTCTGATACTGGAATGAATTATCACTACTGTATCATGAGTGGATATTTTGACTCTGTGGTTCCCTCAGTATTACAGCCTGACTTGTAATCAATAATGACTATTTCTTGATATTTAATGTATAGGACATTTATTTATACTCAATAAATATTTTTCAAAAGGATGTAATTTTAATAATATCACTTCAGCCTAAAGCCTCTAGTACAGAAAAAAACTTAATATAATTTTAATGTTGATTCACCTAAAAACTCCACTACAGAAATCAAATTTAAGTGCTAGCATCAGAGGAAGGAACAAAGAACAATCCAGGCCTGGTTTCTGGTCTACTGTCTAATTTCTAAGCAGCCTACTCACTTTGTTAAACTTCTGTTTCCTTATTAGTATAATCATGCTTACCTCACAAGGCTTTTGTGAGGAATAATTGAGGTAATAGTCATGAGTATAGTTGACCCTTAAATAACACAGGTTTGAACACAATACACTTCTACATGGATTTTTTACAGTACAAGATTGTAAATGTATTTTCTCTTCTTTGTGATTTTCTTAATAATATTTTCTTTTCCGTAGCTTACTTTATTGTAAGAATACAGTATATAATATATATAACATACAAAATATGTGTTAGTTTTTTTATGTTATTGGTGAGGCTTTTGGTCAACAGTAGGCTATTGGTATAGTTTGGGGGGAGTTAAAATTTATATGCAGATTTTCAACTGTGCCCTATACCCCACATTGTTCAAGTGTTAACTATACTTTGCAACTTGCTATTCTCATATGAGGGCTGTTAATAACAACAAAAATAGGAGCTTCATTCTTTTCTTGGAAGGTGCCAGAAGTGCTACAGCCAGTCCAAATTCCTGCCCAATTTCAGAGTCTTTAATGATCCATTAGTGGGGACTAATCTCACCCTCTCAAGAAACCTTCCAATGGGATCGAACATTGTGCTATTCATCATTACCTTCTTGAAGCTGTCCTTGGCTTCTCTATAATTTCTCACTCAGCTCTTTAAATATTTCTTCCACTACAGTTTCAATCTTGGATTTGAGATATATCAAAAGATATATTCTTGAAATATATCACACCCAAGATTTTAAGTATTACCTGTGCACTAAGGATTCAAAATAACTGTCACTAGCCTAGACCTCTTTCTTCATTCTTCTTTTCAGTCCTGGGCATTCCTAATTAAATGTCCCACCATTACCTAAAATCTGACATCCAAAGTAAGCTTATTATCTTGGGATTCACTCTTGGCAAACATTCCTGCTCTATTTCTTATCTTGCCAATGTTATCAGTGTCCCATATATTGCCAATTTTAATGGGTGATACTTTGTCCTCCAACCAGACCTCTTTAGTGCATTGGATACCAGTGAGCAATCATTCTAACAAAATTTCTGCCTTGGTTTTTGTGACAACACACTCTGGTTTTCCTGTTACTCCTATTTTCTCTAAGACTCCCATCTGAAATCCTCATCTCTCCAACTCTGTAATGTTGGTGCTCCTCAGGATTCTAACCTTTATCTACCATACTTCTTTCTCTGATCACTTATATTTACTGAGCTCAACTATTCTCATGGCTTTAACTGCTGACTTCTAAATGTATACTTCTATCCCAGATCTTGCCCCAGAGTTTCAGAATCCTATTCACATGCAGCTGTTTGCCTAGCAATTAGTTGGATGTTCCCAAAGCCAGCAAACACTTGATATTCAAATGGCCAAGACAACCATTATCTTTCCCTCAGACCTGAGTCTCCTGTTTTCCCTGTCTCAGCTAATGGAACCATTATCCTCCATCATTCAAAACAGAAAGCTCTTGAGTTATCCTTGATGCCTACATTTTGCCTCACCCTACACATTCAATTAATCATCAAACACTGCTTTTAACTCTAAGTGTATTTTGGGATTAATGACTTGCTTTCTCTTCATGCGTAGTTTGACTTCCTTGAGCCCATTCATCACTTAACAGCTATATTTATCTTTCTAAAATACAAATCTGACCTAATCACTACTTAAAGTCTTTTATGGTTCCCTGACACCTCCAGTAAGACATACAAAGCTGCCTGTGACTTGGCCTCTACCTCTCTGTAATGTTTTATTGCTTAGTCTTTTCAGAACAACATTCTTTGGGGTACCTGGCTGGTTCAGTCAGTAAAGCATGTGACTCTTGATCTTGGGTTTGTAAGTTTGAGCCTATGTTTGGTGCAGAGATTACTTAAAAAATAAAATCTTAAAAAAAAGGGGGGGGCGCCTGGATGGCTCAGTTAGTTGGGCATCCAACTCTTGGTTTCAGCTCAGTTCATGATCTCAGGGTTTCGGGATTGAGCCCCACATCGGGCTCCATGCTCAGTGGGAGTCTACTTGGATGTTCTCTCCCTCTGCCACCACCCCCCCCCATTCATTCTCTCTTTGTCTCATGAATAAATCTTAAAAAAAAAAAAAAAAACTTCGCTTCCTTTTTTTTTTTTTAAGATGGAGAAATTTTCTTTTTAAGTTTTTATTTATTCATTTAAGGAGTCTCTGCACCCAGTGGGGAGCTCAAACTCATGACCCTGAGATCAAGAGTTACATGCTCTTTTCACTGAGCCAGCCAGGTGCCCCAACATTTTCTTTCTTTTACAAAACTGCCTCCCCCAATATAACCATATGATTATTGCAAAAATACCAATTAGAGTAGCCCTACCCTTATTCTTCCAAGCTATGAGAGTGGGCTTGTGACCAGGCTGTGCCTGTTGGAAGTTCTTCCCTTGAATTTTCTAAATGGAAACTTAGGGGAAATACTTTCTTCCCCTACTCTCCCAAAGTCTTTGTCAGTATGAGAAGCTTGAGATGTTGAGGCCAGAGAGGAGACAAGACAAGCGGCCGAATGAAAGAATCCTCATGGCACTGAGGCCTGACTTCTGGTCTTTGAGACCCCCAGAGTGCTCCAAGTCTCTGCAACTCTTCCTTTAATTCTGTGAACTCTCTGAGAATTCTGCCAGCAAACCCCCTTTTCTGCTTAAACTAGTTGAAGTTGGGTTCTTGTCACTTGCCAATAAAAGTCCCCAAAATTTCTCTGCAGCCT
Organism: Neomonachus schauinslandi; assembly: GCF_002201575.2. Classification (NCBI taxonomy): domain Eukaryota; kingdom Metazoa; phylum Chordata; class Mammalia; order Carnivora; family Phocidae; genus Neomonachus; species Neomonachus schauinslandi. The sequence continues at coordinate 56,090,872 of NC_058415.1, forward strand.
CTCTCTGTGCTATATCCCACTTTTCATTGTTAGGCTGCAATGATTGCTTCCAGTTCCCCCATTTCCACCATAAAGTCATGATTCCCTGCTTCTGACCATACCTTTCCCTGGAGATTCCTTAACACCTTTATCATTCTGCTAATTCTTGCTGTACTCAGAAAAGACCAAAGGCCAGGCCTTGGTCTATGTCAATCTTAGTGAATTTAAGGAAAGTGGAGAAGATGAGTCCTGTGATAGAGTCAGTCCCAGGCACAGCATAGTCTTTGATGATCACTCCTATAGCTGCCACCAGTCAGTATCTCTGAAGCAGAGTTGAGTGCAGGTGGTCTCCTTGAGTTGTAATCTGTCAGCTCCAGCAGTTTAGCAAGGGTGGAGGAGATCAGATCCAGTAAGAGAGTAAAAGCTTGGCACTTCAACCTCTATTCATCTCCCATAGCTTTCCTTTTATATTTTCCTACCCCCATAGATTCTAATATAATAGATCTGAATATGGTGTGAGCACTTGGATTTTTAAAAGCTCCCCAGGTAGTTTTTATATGTAGCCAGAATTAAGAACCACTGCCCTAGGATGCCTGATCAGTTTGACTCCATTCTCATGGACAAGCAGTCTGGGCTGTTGCCATCAATTTCTACAAATGGAGAGCTAGGCAGTGATTGCCCTAAGGCAGTTTTCATCCAGAGAATGAGTTGGGACATATTCCCTCCTCTTCTATTTTTAGGGAGAGTTTGTGAAGGATTGGTGTCAATTCTTTGAATATATGGTAGAATTTACCAGTGAAGCCATCTGGGTCTGGGCTTTATGGGAAGCTTTTTTATTATTAATTAAATCTCTTTACTTGCTATAAGTCTATTCAGATTTTTCTATTTTTCTTGAGTCCGTTTTGGTAGTTTGTGTGTTTCTAGGAATTTGTCCATGTCATCTAGGTGATCTAATTTGTTAGCATAAAGTTGTCCATAGGATTCCCTTATAATTCTTCTTATTTCTTTAAGGTCAATAATAATGTCCCCTCTTTGATTCCTAATTTTAATAATTTGAGTTTTTTTTCTTTTTTTTTCTTGTCAGTCTAGCTAAAAGTTAGTCAATTTTGTTCTTTTTATTTCGTGAACTACTTTGTTTTGTTGTTTTCTATTTTTATTTCTGTTCTAACCTTTATTGTTTCCTTCCTTCTACTTGTTTTAGTTTAGTTTGCTCTTCTTTTTCTAGTTTCTTAAGGTAGAAGTTTAAGCTGTTGATTTGAGATCTTTTTTTTAATTAATAAACTTTATTTTTCGGAGCAGTTTTGAATCACAACAGATTTGAGCAGAAAGTACGAAGAATTCTCATGTATGCCCTGTCCCCACACATGCACAGCCTCCCCTATTATAGACATCCCACACCACAGTGGTACATTTGTTACAATCCATGAGCCTACACTGACACCTTTTATCACCCAAAGTCCATAGTTTACATAGAGTTTACTTTTGGTGTACTTTCTATGGATTTAGATAATGTAACCATCATTGTATCATAAAGAATAGTTTCACTGCCCTAAAAGTCCTCTGTGCTCTGCCCATTCATCCTTCCCTTCCCCCTGAGCCCTGGCAACCACTGATCTTTTTACCATAACCATAGTTTTGCCTTTTCCAGAATGTCATATAGTTGGAATCATATATAATATAGCCTTTTCAGATTGGTTTCTTTCATTTAGTAATATGCATTTATGTTTCCTCCATGTGTTATTCATGGCTTGACAGCTCATTTCTTCTTAGCGAATATTACAGTGTCTGGACTTATTTATTTTTATTTTTTTTAAGACCTATTTATTTATTATGGAGGGGGGATGCAGAGGGAGAGGGAGAGGGAATCTTAAGCAGACTTCCTGCTGAGAGTGGAACCGGATGCCCAGCTCAGTCTCACAACCCTGAGATCATGACCTGAGCTGAAATCAAGAGCTGGACGCTTAAGCGACTGAGCCACCCAGGCACCTCTGGACTTTTTTTTTTTTTAAAGATTTAAATAGAGGGGCGCCTGGGTGGCTCAGTCGTTAAGCGTCTGCCTTCGGCTCAGGTCATGATCCCAGAGTCCTGGGATCGAGCCCCGCATCGGGCTCCCTGCTTGGCGGGAAGCCTGCTTCTCCCTCTCCCACTCCCCCTGCTTGTGTTCCCTCTCTCGCTGTATCTCTCTCTGTCAAATAAATAAATAAAATCTTTAAAAAAAAAAAAAAGATTTAAATAGACTTTATTTTTATAAGTAGGGCCTTACCGAGTAGGGCCTTATACACCAATATATGTGGTCTGAGGATGTCACCAAGGAGAAATCGAGAGGTCATGATTGCAGAAGAGGTAATTGAAGGACACGATCCTGGGAAGGCCGTTCAGGAGTGCAGCAGACATGATCAGGAGAGGCCAGGGGTGGTCAGGTCACAGGGTGAGGGACAGGACAGCCCCCTTCACTCCCGTTTCTTGTAGCACTCCAGATGTGACAGGACCCAGCCTGATGGCAGGAGGAAACAGGAAGCAGGAGGTGAGCCCAATGGAGTCATCCATGGTCCCGAGCCCCTCCCGCAGTGGCTTGGAATGGATCTGGGCATGCTGCACCGGGAGCCACGGGGTGAAGCCTGTGAGGCCCCTCAGCAGCTGCGGTATAGGCACAGACATGACCGCACAGAGAGGCTGCAGACAGTGACCAGCAGTAGTAGCCCAAGGTCGGGAAGCCAAAGTAGTGGCGCCAGCCGGAAATTCCGGCGCCGGGGAGTCCCGGCACTTCTTTTTTAATGCAAGTATGTCGTAAGTTTTGGTATGTTGTATGAAGTACCGTTTGTATAGAAAAGGCAGGATGGATGTTTGCTTACTTACCTTTTTTATAAGCTTTGAAAATAATGAGAAGATTCCCTAGTATGCCATTCAGTTCCAAATTTATTCTTTTTGCCTGCTCTGTGAAATGATTTGCACCCTTTTAAATAGATCCTTTATCAGCTGGCAGATATTAAGATGTGTCAGTAGAGGGCACCAGAGAGATATTGTAGGAGGAAAAGGTTTTGTTTCCTGTTGTAGTGTTTCAGTTAGTCAGGCTTTTGTGCTGTGCGCGGCTTCTCCAGTGTTTGGCTCCAGCAAAGTACAGGGCTTCTTCAGCACGTGGCCTTTTCAGTTTATGGTAGCTAACAGCCAGAAACTTCTCTTGGCACCCCTTCAGGTGGTTTGTAGTAGAGTGCCTCTTCTGAGACACCTCCCCACAAATGACTTTCCCCAGTACCGTACAAGGTAGATTTCTGGTAGCTTCTGCTATCGCAGCACCACAGCCACTTCCCTGCCATCTAGTGAGCCACGGGCACATCCTGTATGACAAGGTCTGCACGTCAGCTCTGGGGTGATCTTCATTAGACAGTTTATCTCAACCCTAGAGGTAGTGGCTGTTCCTTATATTGCTAATCCTATTTTATTTTAGAGTTCTTTTTACTTCTTTATTAGTCAATCCCCTTATTACTCCAATGCTCTGTTATAGTTAATAAGTCTTTAAATAAATAAAATCTTCTCTGTTCAAATGACTGTGGTTCCTTTCTCCTGATTGAACCCAGACTGATATATCTGGTAATTTCGAAAGGTGACTGTATGGTTGGTTGGTTGGTTTGATGAACTGATCTGTCCAAATTAAGGATTTATGTTCGGTAAAGGACAAAATAGACCATGGAAGAAGAAAAGACAACTGAAATGTATAAAGCTGACAAGGAATTGATATCTGCAATATACAAGAAACCATAAGCAAGAAAAATAGAGCAACCCCAATAGAAAAAAATAGGCAATGGGTGTGAATAAGCAGTTAAAAAAGAAGAAACTCTCAAAAGGTCATTAAGAAATGTTCAGACTTGGAGTGCCTAGCTGGCTCAGTTGGTAGAGTGTGTGACTCTTGATCTTGGGGTTATGAGTTCAAGCCCTGTGTTGGGTGTAGAGATTACTTTAAAAGAAATAATAGGGGCGCCTGGGTGGCTCAGTCGTTGGGCGTCTGCCTTCGGCTCCGGTCATGATCCTGGAGTCCCGGGATCGAGTCCCACATGGGGCTCCCTGCTCGGCGGGGGGTCTGCTTCCCCCCCCTCTGCCCTCTTCCCTCTCGTGCTCTCTCTCAAATAAATAAATAAAATCTTTAAAAAAAAAAAGAAAGAAATGTTCAGACTTATTAGTAATCAGAGGAATGAAAATTAGTTAAAACATCACACCTGTTGTGTGATGAGATATCATATCACACCTGTTGGCATGGAAAAAGTTTAGAAGCTGGCCACTGGTTATATCTCAAATATACCTCATATCTGTCCTCTTCTCTCCATCTCATTTGCTGTCACTCTAGCCCAAGGCCACCATCATCTGCATTAGCCTAATACAAAAATGTAACTGCTCTGCCCACTTCTATTCTTGTTGCCCACAATTCACTCTTCCTTTGGGCAGAGGAGAAATCTTTTACCTGTAGATCAGATACCTACCACTTGTTTGCTTAGAACCCTTCAATATCTTCCTACTACTCTTGGAATAAAATCCATTATCATGGCCTGCAGGTGATTTGTGTGATCTCCTTACCTACCTCTTCAATTTCATACTGTGCCACTCTCCTTTCTCACTATTGTCCAGCAGATATTTTAACACCTTGACTACTTCAAGGTCTTTCCTTCCTCATAGCCTTTGCACATTACTATTCCTTCTCTCTGAATCTTCATATAGTTAGCTTTTTCTCATCTTTCCTTCTACTCAAGGAAGCCTGGCCATCTTCTCTGGAGCAAACCCTATTAAGTATCACTGTTACCCTGCTTCTTTCTTTCATAATGCTAACATAATTTGAAATTATTTAAAAATTATTAATTTGTAAATATAAGTTTTTAATCTCCTCTACTAGACAATGCAATTCATGAGCGTGGGGACCATGTTTGTCTTTTTCACCATTTACTTCCAGCACTTAGAGCAATGCCTAAGAGTATGCATTAAAACGCATGTGAATAAATGAATCTATTTCGTGTTTTGGGGGAAGGCTGGACCAGTGAATTAGGTTACAAATGCACATGCTTCAGGGTTAAATGTGTTCTATTTAGTAATGCAATAACAAAACAAACTCCATACATCCATTTAAAATTTTGTTACTTTATTTTTTTAAGATTTTATTATTTATTTAAGAGAGAGAGAGGGGCGCCTGGGTGGCTCAGTCGTTAAGCGTCTGCCTTCGGCTCAGGTCATGATCCCAGGGTCCTGGGATTGAGCCCCGCATCGGGCTCCCTGCTCAGCGGGAAGCCTGCTTCTCCCTCTCCCACTCCCCCTGCTTCTGTTCCCTCTCTCGCTGTGTCTCTATCTGTCAAATAAATAAAATCTTTAAAAAAAAAGAGAGAGAGAACATGAGCAGGAGGAAAGAGCAGAGGGAGAGGGAGAAGCAGACTCCCCCGCTGTGCAGGGAGCCACACGCAGCACCCTGGGATCATGACCTGAACTGAAGGAATTAACTTATTTACCCCTAACCGATAGATGAGGAAACAGACTCTGTCACATTGCGAGTTCGTGGCAGTCTGAGAATGGAAACCACCGATGTTCGGCTCGCGGTCGCTCCTCTGCCCCAGAACGCGCTAACCCGCCACGCATCGAGAGCCCGCCACTGTCACGGGCGCTTTAACGACTGAGCCACCCAGGCGTCCCTAAAATTTTGTTACTTTAAAAATTATTGGTGCTTCCAAACTTTCCCCCTTCCGTTCAGTATCCATCTGTATCTTATCGTCATCTGCCCATTCAAGTCCTTTACCATTTCTTTCTTTTTTTTTTTAAAGATTTTGAGAGAGAGAGCATGAGAGGGAGGAGGGTCCGAGGGAGGAGACGCCCTGCTGAGCAGGGAGCCCGATGTGGGACTCGATCCCGGAACCCTGGGATCATGACCTGAGCCGAAGGCAGTCACTTAACCAACTGAGCTACCCAGACGCCCCTTTACCATTTCTAATATATGGTTAATCGGGTTTTCTTCTGGGGTTTTTGGTTTGGTTTTGGCTTACCATTTTCTGATTTGTAAGCGTTCTCGGTGTATTAGCCCTTTATCTTTTTTTTTTTAACGCGTATTTTCCCTCAGGTTCCCTTTTGACTACCTTAGGGTTTTTTCCGTTGCTTTTTAACCCCAAAGCCAAACTACTCTAGGTAGAAGGTGACCTCTGACTTAACTGCGGAAGGCCAGGTGAAGTTGGTTGGGTGCCCGGACAAAAGGGCATAGTAGCAAGAGAACACCGTGAATCTCAAAACGCAAAACAATGACTCCGCACATTCCAACCGGCGCACGAACGTGACCCTAGCCCCACCTACAACCAGCCTCTAGTCTCCTCCTCCAGGCCGGCGCCTGGCGCTTGTGTCTGACGTCACGGACGCACCGCACAGTTCACTTAGGCCGCGCAACCTCCGTGGCCGTCCCCCCGGCGCGCAGTTGCGAGTATTCTTGCGGCGCCGGAAGTCAAAGGCACGTGACCGGGTGACAGCCCTCTCTAGGTTGCCGGGCTCGCTTTAGGTGTTGGCACGGGATGGCGGAGGCGCCTCCTGTCTCAGGTACTCTCCCGGCCGGTGCGGGACTGGGCCCCTCTCGGGGAGCGGAAATTGGGTCAGTGGCGAGTCCTAGGGCTCCGGCCATTCATATCGCGAGAGCGGCGCGTACTAGGGCTCGGGATAGTGGCTCGGAAGGGCCAAGCCACGCGCGTCGTGGGTACCGAGACCTCGACCGTCCTCCACTGGGTTGTGAAACCCCGGTTTCCAGGGATAGCGGGTTTGTCCCGGCGCCCAGTGAATCGATGTGGGCGTCTCGCCTGCTGCGGTACGTCACGCCTTCAGCCCGGCCCTGCTAGTGCAGAGGCCGCACTGATCTCCAGCAGGCGGGCGTCGGCCGAGTCACCGCCCATGACGGTGACGGGCTCTCGATGCGTGGCGGGTTGGCGCGTCCTGGGGCAGAGGAGCGAGCGCGAGCCGAACATCAGTGGTTTCCATTCTCAGACTGCCACGAACTCGCAATGTGACAGAGTCTGTTTCCTCATCCATCGGTTGGGGGTAATTAAGTTAATTCCTGTGAAAGCTCTCACCCTGTACGGTACCTGTTCTATAATTGTTAGCCCACTTCTTTTGGAGTTGGTTCTATGTGTAGAACAGCTTCATTTGGCTGTTAATGTGGCATCCATTTCCATTTCCTTCAGGGGGTACTTTAGGTCTTTGTTCTCCAAACTTTTTGGGCAGAGACCAAAAAGAAACATTTTACATCTGACTCAGTGCACACGTGTGTAAATATAAAAAAGAACCAAAAGTTTTAGGACGTAATGCTTTTCCTTACTAATTGTAGTACACTCTTATTTTCTGTTTTCTTTGAAAAAATACTTGTCACAACCCACTACGTTGATTTGATTTCAGGACCCACTCTTTCTGAAAAATAGGACAGCAGTTTGCAGCATGTGATTTGTAAACAGTCATTGATTTGAGTCTTAGTTCTGCCACTTACCAGTGTTGGGGCACCAAGAAGAGTGTATGTGTGTTTGTGTACTGGGTGGCAGCTAAAATGTACTTGTTACTGTGGGTCTTGGTCAAAAAAGTTGCATTTTCCAAACCCTAGTCCTGATTTAGGTTTTAAATCTTGTGGGATGGGAACCTTTTTAGGTTAGTTCGGTGTTTTGTTATTCTCCCACCCATTTTTTTCCCCAGATCCTCTAAACTGGATCCATTGATCTTCCCATCCTCAGGCTCACTTCTGGCCCATTTCTACACCCTTCAATGTTTGAGGCAGGATTGGGTGAGGCCAGTTGTGAGTTACAGTTTTGGCCTCCTTTGTTCCCCAGGTTCCAACCTCCTCCCCATCTATTCCGGCAAAGTTCCCTAGTCCAAGACCTTTCCAGTCCCTCTCCCTTTCCTTAGTTTGTTTTTGCTTTGGTTCCCATTCCGTACTCTTATTTCAGCATAATCTTTAGCCCACACCTCCATCTCCACTCAGGGTTTAGTTCTCTTGCCCATTCCTGTCCTCAATAGCAGACAGGTTCAGGGATATCTTCCTGCCCATGGGCAGACTCTCCAATGCCAGCTTTATTTCTAGACTTCATAATCTCATGGATTTCCCCTTATTCTTCTCCACTCACCTGTTGGACATTTACTATGCTCCTATGTTATCTTCGATCTATCACTTGTATCCTATTTACTGAGTAACTTCTAGCTACTTAAAATACTAAAGAGAAAAGGGGGTGGTGTCTCAGATGCAGATTCCTGATTCATGTACCCTTTTTCCCTTCCTCCTACCTCTCAAGGATCTTTCTGAGGGCATTACCTACTACCTCATGTCTAATGGAACCATACTGTATATGAATAGGTTAGGCCCTGTCTAGACTCTCTAGTTGATCAACTCCTTACTGCTTGCTGAACATGGAACACCTTCTTCCCATCCTTTACCAGGCTATTCTGGACAACTTTACTGACTTTTCTTCTGCCCCTCTCCAACTTTGTTTCTTCAAGGAGAGGACTTTATAACACCCACTCGGTCTAATCTACCCATTCCCACCTTTATGTTCTTTCGTATGTTTCTGGAACATCTCCTTTGCCACCTTCTGAATCTGTCTAATCCTCTTTGTTTTATAAGGCTTTCCACCCCATCCCCAGAATTGCCTGTGTGAAAACTTTCAGGACAGATCCTGGATTGAGTGAGAGGTTACCCTATGACCTTTATGATCTCATTCAGTTCTTGAGTATATGTTTCTGTGGTACTCACTGCCCAGCCTCTGACAGTGCAGTGTAAGAGTGTGGTTTTTAGGGCCATATAGCCTGGGGTGGAATCCTGAGTCTGCTTTGGAACACCTCTGTGGCCTTTGGCAAATAACTTTCTCAGTGTCTCAGCTTTCTCATTAGGAATGTAAGGATTAAATGAGTTAACAGATGCAAAGTGTTTAGAATAGTGCCTGGCACATGCTAATTACCTAATAAATGTTAGCATTTATAATTAAACCTGAAACCGACAGGCTCTGCACTGCACCCATCTGAGGTCAGGTCTGTGTGTTTTAGATAGTCTGTAGTCCTAACAGCAAAAATAAAGCACCATTTTAACCACTGTATATATGTTACTAACTTGCTTTATTCTTCATAGCAACTCTTTGATGTAGGGATTGTTACTTTCTCCATTCCTTATAAGAAAATTGGGGTTAAGTCATTTGCATAAAGACGCAAGTGATGTGCAGGGACATAAACCCATGTCTTCCAAGCCCTATTGATTCATAGTACAGTTGACCGTTAAACATCATGTGGTTAAGGATGCCAATCCCCCGCACAGTGGAAAATCCATGTATAACTTACGATTCCCCAGAAACTTAACTACTAACAGCCTACTGTTGACCGGAAACCTAACCAGTAACATAAACAGTCGATTAACACATGTTTTGCCTGATATATGTATTATATACTGTACTCTTAAAAATAAAGTAAGCTAGAGTAAAGAAAATGTTATCAGGAAAATCATGAGGAAGAGAAAATATGTTTACTGTATCGTAAAAAATTCACATATCAGTGGACTTGTGTAGTTTAAAACTTGTGTTGTTTAAAGGTCAACTGTATAATCCATGTGCTACACATAATTCTGACTTTCCTACTAATTAGTTTTGTATCCTTAGGCAAATCATTTAGTCTTTGGGCTTCAGGAACAAAGAAGCACATTGGGGGGAAAAATGAGTGGGTTGAAGAGGCATATGCTTAATTTTTGAGACTCAGATTCTGGACTATATTATAAAGGTTACATATGGAAAACCTAAAGTATATTCCTGGGTGGGGGGAAGAGATGGGAACTAATGTGCTCATTAAGTTTATCTGTATGAAATCTTAATTAAATTTCACAATAGCCCTTTGAAGTAGTATCATCTTTTGTCATGGATGAGAGAATGAAGGCTAAAAGCAATCAAGTGATATCCCTAGGCTCATATCATAAATTGGAGGGCCAGACTTCAAACTGATTCTGGCTGACTCCAAAACCTGTTTACTTGATATTACCCAGTGCTACCTTAAGAGTTTTGAAAGACCACATGGAACCTGCTGATTGATTCTCACCTCAGAATTGTTTGCTGACCTGAAATGTTTTGATAAAATAAGTGCATGTATAAATAATGCCTGATTAGGATGCCTGGCTGGCTCAGGAGGCACAGCACGGGACTCTCAATCTTGGGGCTGTGATTTCAAGCCCTATATAGAGCGTGGAGCTTATATTTAAAAAAATAAATAATAATAATAATAATGCTTAATCACCCAGGTGAGGAGTTTTACTTAGTAGTTCTTAGCAGTGGCTATTGGTGAGGTTACTGGACATGGAATGGTCAGTGTTCCACAAGCACCTTGAACCCATCACATTCACAGGAAACATAGGCCTCACTAAGAGCCTGTTTTATACAAGTCCTTAGGAAAATAATATTTAGATAGTGGCTTAGAGTCTTCTGGGCTTCATGGGTGATGATTAATTTCTTCACTGGCATGTCTATTTTCTTATGTTCTAGGTACTTTTAAATTCAATACGGATGCTGCTGAGTTTATTCCTCAGGAGAGAAAAAATTCTGGTCTAAATTGTGGGAGTCAAAGGAGACTAGATTCTAATAGGATTGATAGAAGAAATTATAGTTCACCACCTCCCTGTCACCTTTCCAGGCAAGTCCCTTATGATGACATCTCTGCTGTTCATCAGCACAGTTATCCTTTGGGAGGCAAACCTAAAAGTCAACAGATTTCTTTTCAGTCCTCTGCTTCTAACAAATCACTCAAGAGCCATGGCCTTCAGAATCAACCTTGGCAGAAATTGAGGAGTGAAAAGCAGCATATCAAAGTCAAGAAAGTACAGAATCTCGCTGACCAGACCTCAGATGCAGCTGGCTTAGAAAGTGTGGCAAGGTCAGAGAGTGGGACAAACCCCAGAGAACACAGCCCTTCTGAGAATGAGAAGGAAATTGTTGGTGCAGATCCCAGGGGAGCAAAACCCAAAAAAGCAGCCCAGTTTGTGTACAGCTATGGTAGAGGACCAAAAGTCAAGGGAAAACTCAAATGTGAGTGGGGTAACAGAATGACTCCAAAATCCGAGGATGCTGGACCTGAAAATACCAAACCTGTGGGGGTTATCCACCCTGACTCTTTGGATACATCCTTTAAGAAAGGAGTATTGGATGGGTATGCGGCCAGACGCAATGAGCAAAGAAGATACCCACAGAAAAGGCCTCCCTGGGAAGTGGAAGGGGCCAGGCCACGACCAGGCAGGAATCCACCAAAACAAGAGGGCCAACGACATACAAATGCCGGACCCAGAAACAACATGGCCCCCATTCCAAAGGATAATCCTCATGAAAGACCAGCAAAATCTGCCTGTGACAATGGGAACTTGGCAGTCGTCAACAAGTCTTCCAGAAGGGTTGACCCAGAGAAATGTGCTGTAAGGAGGCAGGAGCCTCAAGTAACATCTTTCCCCCGAGGCAAACAGAACCACGTGCTAAAGAATGTGGAAACACACACAGGTAAATCTACCTAGAGGGTAGAAGTGTTTTGTTTTGTTTCGTTTTGTTTTTTAATAGATAATACACAGAGTTCAGGAACCAGAAAGTATAAAAAGGTACACAGTGAAACATTTCTCTCTGTCCTTGTTCATCATCTGCCTGGGTCCTGCCACCACTTGCTTCCCTCCCCAGTAGATAGCCACTTACTTAGTTTTTATATATCATAAGCAAATTCAAATAGGGAACTTCTTTTCTTAACAAACAAGGAATTTAGTAAGGGTTTTTTAAAATGCAGATATGGGTCTTACAGATGTTTGGTTACAAGATTTTTTTTTTTTTAAATCTTGAAAGCACAAGTAGGGGATGATAACATCTCCACTACCTCTCTTCGTTCCAGCCTGCATCACCTCTTGTCTGCTTATCTGCAAGAGGTACTGACCACTCTTGCCATCTTCACTTTCTCTTTCTCAGTCCAGCTGTCACACTAGCGTCAGAGAGTGATCTTTCTAAAATACACATTGAACTGTGTAGCTCCCCTGTTTATTTATTTATTTATTTGACAGAGAGAGAGAACAGAAGCAGGGGGAGTGGGAGAGGGAGAAGCAGTCTTCCCGCGGAGCAGGGAGCCCGATGGGGGCTCGATCCCAGGACCCCGGGATCATGACCTGAGCCGAAGGCAGACGCTTAACGACTGAGCCACCCAGGCGCCCCTCCCCTGTTTATTTCTCACCACATACAGATTCTGGGTTCTTCCTTACCCGGGCACTCCACCTTATGCTGCTTCAGTCCCTCACCACATTTTATTCTCTGTACTCTATGCCATTTCATCTTTCCCTGCTGTTGCGTATGTGGCTCTCTTTGTCTAGAATGTCTACCACTGGGGCGCCTGGGTGGCTCAGTTGGTTAAGCGACTGCCTTCAGCTCAGGTCATGATCCTGGAGTCCCAGGATCGAGTCCTGAATCGGGCTCCCTGCTGAGCAGGGAGTCTGCTTCTCCCTCTGACCCTCCTCCCTCTCATGCTCTCTGTCTCTCATTCTCTCTCTTGTCTCTCTTGTGGCGCTGCAAGAATACTCGCATCTCTTAAATAAATAAATAAAATCTTAAAAAAAAAATTAAAAAAAAAAAGTTTAGAATGTCTACCACTACATTCACTAATGAATTCTTACTCATTTTTCAACAGCTAGTTTAGCGACATGTCCAGGACACCTGTTCTCACCATTACAGATGGCATTAATCTTTTCTTGCCCTGTGATACGTCTTTCCTTTACATACACATGCTTCAGTTAGAGCAATTACCACTGGAAGCCATCATCATTTATGTGTCGGTGCCCTCCACTAGTCTGTAAGCTCCTCGGAAGCAGAAACTATATCTTTTTTCATTTTTTGTAAAGGTTTAATTTATTCATTTGAGAGAGGAGAGAGAGAGAGCATGCATGTGTGCACAGTGGTGGGGAGGGACAGAGAGAGGTAGAGAGAGAATCTCAAGCAGACTCCCTGCTGAGCACAGAGTCCAGTGTGGGGCTCGATCTCATGACCCCAAGATCATGATATGAACCAAAATCAAGAGTCCCACACTTAACCAACTGAGCACCCAAGCACCCCTCTTTCTTCATTTTCATATCCCTCTTGCTTATCATAGCTCTTAGAACATAATAGGTACTCAGCTCTGTTGGAAAGTTCTTCCGTCCATTGAACTGAAAACTTTCCAATAAATACTTTCTATACCCTGGTTCAAGTTCTGCCCTCTGAAACAACACAGCAACCAGTCTCTCTCCTCATAGTTTCCCTCCCCCTCGTCTCAAATCAACTTTATTGCGGCATTTGAAGACACTTCTCATTTTGCCCTGGGTATATGTTTCATCTAGGGTGAACAGCTTCCTTCCAGTAGCTCTTCCTCATGGACCTTCACCATCTGGTCTCCTTCCAGTTTAATGTACATAGCCCAGCCTAACACGTGAAGTCACCTCCTGCCCAGGCCTGTTTTTACACTGGCTTATAGTTCTTCTAGTTCTCATTTGCTTCACTAGGCAGTTCTTCCTCTTGGGACCTCAGCTTGTATGTGAACCAAGGTAATGTTATACTAGGGTTGTTCTTGAATTCTTAAGGCTGGTTAATAGTTTCCTTTTGCTTCATAACAAATTACCACAAATGTAGTGGCTTAGAATAGCACAAGTTTATTATATTACAGTTTCTTTGGGTCAGGAGTCTGGTTATGGGTTAGTTCTCTACTCAGAGCTTCAGAGGACTAGAATTTGGCCAGGGAGGCAATCTCCTCTGAGACATAGGATTTTCTTCCATGCTCACTGGTTTTTGGTAGCATTTAGTTCCTTATGGGTGTAGAATGAGGTCTTCCATATTCGTGCTGGCTATTGGCTGGGGAGCACTCGCAGCTCTTAGAGGTTACCTGCAATACCCTACGACATGGCCCTCTACACAACATGGTACTTTTCTTTTTCAAGGTCTATAGGAAAATATGTGCTACAGATTGTTCAGATCTCTCTGACTTCTTTGATCCCTAAACTGTTTTTAAAGCGTTCGCCTGATTAGATCAGCCCCACCCATACGCAAGGGAAGGAGATTATACAGGGTACGCACACCTGTATGCATGTGGGAATTTTAGAGGCCATCTTAGAATTCTACCTAACAGATCTCTCTTGGCCTCACATCCCCACATATTTTTGAGAACATTTTATTCATATTTATTGAATAAATACTGTGTACAAGCACTGTTCTCAGCACTGGGACTACAGTATTGGTGAGATTCACATTCTGGTAGGGAAGGCAGGCAGAAAGCACTTAAACCAATATTTAATATGTTAGGTGGTGAGTAAGGACTAAAGAGAAATACAAAGCAGGTTAAAAGGATAGAGTAACAGGGGCACTTGTTTAGCTAGGTTGGTCTGTTCTGTTTGATGAGACACTTGAATAGAGACCAGAGGAAATGCAGAAGTGCACCATGTGGCTCTCTTGAAGAGTTATTCCAAACAGAGGGAGAAGCAAGTTTAGATTCAGGTGGGAGGGGGACATTGTGAGCAACGGAAGAGGCGGGCAGTAGAGGATATCAGAGAAATCACAGGGGCTGGATCATGTGAGGCCCTTGGACTTGGTTCTGATTAAGATGATGAGAAGCAGCTGGAGGTTTTGGGGAAAAGGGATGACATAATCTTACTAACATTCTAAAACGATCACTCAGCCTGCTGTGTGGAGAATTGGCTCTAAGTAAGCAAGGGGACAAGTTAGGAGGCTGTTGCAGTAATTCACATAGTTGATGATGGAGACTTGGACTAGGATAGTAGTGTTGGAAGAGGTAAGAGTGTTAGACTTTGGATATATTTGGAAGATAAAACTCAGGATTTGGAGATAGACTAGATGTTGGCTGCAAGAGAATGAGAGGGTTCAAGGACCAAGCCAAGGCTTTTGTGCCTGAGTAATGTAAAATTAGAATTGCTGGGGTGCTTGGCTGGCTCAGTCGGTGGAGCATGCAACTCTTGATCTCTGGGTTGTAGGTTCAAGTCCCACATTAGCTATAGAGACTATTTAAAAAATAAAATCTTTAAAAAAAGTAGAATTGCCAGGTACTGAAGTGATAAAACCTGGGAGAGGAAAAGGTGTTGTTTGTTTTGAAAACTTTTTAGTTTGACATAATTTTGGATTTATAGAAAGTTACAAAGATAGTACAGGGAATTCCCATATATCCTTCACCCAGCTTTGTCTGATGTTAATATCTTACATAACTAACTCTGGTCCTTGGTCAAAACCAAGAAATTAACACTGGTATAAACTAAACTGTAGACTTTATTTGGATTTTGCCATTTTTTCCACTACCATCCTTTTTTTGTTCCAGGATCCAGTCCAGGATACCACGTTGCAATTAGTCATCATGTCCCCTTAGTCTCCTCCCAGTCTTTCTTAGTCTTCTTGTTGGAAAAGTTTTCTTAGACTTTCCTTGTTGGAAAAGGTGTTTTTGGATATGTTTTGTTTTGTCTACTCCTTGTTTAGAAAATTTTGATTATTTGGTTAAGTAGGGAGTTAAAAATTCAGGCAGAGATCTGGACCGGAGATTTAAATTTGGGAACTTTCAACATGGAGTCCTCTAGCAGACTAGAGGTCACCTAAGGTGTGAGTGTAGTCAGAGAAGAGAAGTTTGAGGGTAGAGCCTTCCTATACCTCAGTGTTTCAAGGTTGGAAGGTAGGGACCCAGCAAAAGAGATGGAGAATGAGTAGGAATTGAACTAGGAAGCGAACCATGTTTTTGCTTAAAGAATTTATTTATTTATGTATGTACATATGTATGTATGTATGTATGTAGGCATAAGCAGGGGAAATGACAGAGGGAGAGGGAGAAGTAGGCTGTCCTCTGAAAAGGGATCCCGATGCAGGGCTCGACCCCAGGATCCTGGGTTCATGACCAGAGCCGAAGGCAGACACTTAACCAACTGAGCCACCCAGGCACTCTGGGAGTGAACTATTTTTTTTTTTTTTTAAGATTTTATTTATTTATTTGACAGAGACATAGCGAGAGAGGGAACACAAGCAGGGGGAGTGGGAGAGGGAGAAGCAGGCTTCCCGCCGAGCAGGGAGCCCGATGCAGGGCTCGATCCCAGGACCCTGGGACCATGACCTGAGCCGAAGGCAGCCGCTTAACGACTGAGCCACCCAGGTGCCCCGAAGTGAACCATGTTTTAAACACCAAGCTAAAAAAAGAACTCGGGCGCCTGGGTGGCTCAGTTGGTTAAGCGACTGCCTTTGGCTCAGGTCATGATCCTGGAGTCCTGGGATCGAGTCCCACATCGGGCTCCCTGCTCAGCAGGGAGTCTGCTTCTCCCTCTGACCCTCCTCCCTCTCATGCTCTCTGTCTCTCATTCTCTCTCTCGCAAATAAATAAAATCTTAAAAAAAATAAAAATAAAAAAAATAAAAAAGGAACTCAAGGAGAAGGGAGTGATCAGTTGTGCCAAATGCTACTGATGGGTCCAGCAAGAGGACAACTGCATATTGGTCGTTGGATTTGGTGGTGTGAAGGTTATTGGTCTTGATAAGAGCAGTTTTGGTGGAGTGGTGGAGATGAAAGCTTGATAGAATGGAAAGAGAGGATCACCCCAAATATAAGTCTCCATGGCTGCTGGAGAGTGGTCTTTGCTTACTCTCGTTCTGTACTGAAACTAGCACTGCTCCTGTTCTGCCAAGCTGTCTGGATCCCTCATTCTCTGGTAACAGGATCCCCTATATCCTTAGTCAGTTCCTGCTCTGCTCCTGCTCTTTTTTTTTAAGATTTTATTTATTTGACAGAGAGAGACACAGTGAGAGGGAACACAAGCAGGGGGAGTGGGAGAGGGAGAAGCAGGCTCCCCGCAGAGCAGGGAGCCCGATGAGGGACTCGATCCCAGGACCCTGGGATCATGACCTGAGCTGAAGGCAAATGCTTAATGGCTGAGCCATCCAGGCACCCCTCTGCTCCTGCTCTTAATTAATCTGTGGGCTTCTCTAAGTTCACCCCTTTCCTTACAGTCTGTTCAGAGCATGCTCTTTTCCTTTATCCCGCTTGCCTTAGTTTCTGGAGGACGGGAAGAGCATGCTCCTCTCCCAATGTCCTTTCTGAACCATTACACTTCTATTTTGTATCAGAATCCCTGCTCCTTTGAACCTAATGCTACATCACTTTTTGGCTACATCACCTTCTGTCTCTTTATCTTTGTCATGTATTAGCCTCCAAATCTCCCAGCCCTAGCGTCATTTATTAAAGCCTCCTGCCTATATCTTTCTTCTTCTACAGTGGTTCTCAAGGATGTACATCTCTGGATGTACTTCCAGACCAGCAGCCATCAGCAACACTGGGGAACTTGTTAGAAAAGCATATTCTTGGGCCTCACCTCAGACTTAACAAACAAATTCTGGGAGTAGGGCCCAACAATCTTATTTTTTAACAAGCCTGCAAGTTACTGACTTGAGAACTACTGATTTACCATAAATCCTGCTATTATTCTGCGAGACTTTAGTGATCATATGGATTATACCATCCTCACGTTCTTTGATCTTCTCAACCACAGTGACTGACCTTCACCTTCATTATCCCTCCACACCCCCTACTACTTTCTGACCATAACCTCCCGTCCTTCTGGCACTCTCAGTCTGTTCCACCCACTAACTGTATCGTCAGCTGTCTATCCTTCTTTATTCCCTCTTCAGGCTGGGCCTTAATGTAATTTTAAAGTATTATCCTTCTGCCAAGCCATTTGGCAGAATCCCCACCCTGGGTTGATGCTGCAGTCTACCTTTTCTGCTCCATCTGACTAACAGAATGCTGTTCCAGGAAATCATATGATAGTATAGATTTGGTGCTGCTGCAGATTCACTCACCCTCTCAGGAAAGTCTTCCTGATCACCCTGTTTAGAACTCTAGTATTTCCCCCGTCACCAGCATTCCTTATCCTTTACTGGTTTATTTTTCTCCGTAGCACTTATCACTATTTGATACCACTATTTTTTCATATAATTTCAATAATTTTTCATTATTTGTTTATTGTTTACCTTCCCCTACTAGATAATAACTTCCTAAGGGCAGTAGATTTTTGTCTGGTTTGTTGACTGTATATTCTTAGTGTTTAAACAATGCCTGGCACACAGTAGGTTCTCAGTAAATATTTTTGATTAGTGATTCTCCAACTTCAGTTGACTTTCAGTACTGCCCATTTCCCCTTACATGACCTTGGTCAGCTGCCCTTCTCATTTTCATCTAAGACTACTCCAAATCTTTTCCAGTCTTATTCAGACCTTCCTGCCATTCGTCTCCCTCAAACTCAATGGACCTCCTTGCCTCCTACTTCACAGAGAAAGGGGAGATCATCAGGCATAATTTTCTCAGCTTTTTGCTCCCTTAAATGCGAGCTCAGAGACATCTGTGCCTAACCTCCTTTTCGTTCATTCATTCTGAAATCTCCTTTGTTTTCTTCCATCAGCCTTTTCACATCTACCATTCCAAGTTCTCAGCCTGAAGCTCTCTTCCCAAGTCTGTCACACACTCCAAAAGGAAAAACTGCCCTTGTCATGTGCCCTCCTCGCTGCCCCCCGCCCCCAGTGTTTCCTTTCCTTCCATTCCAGTTTAATCAAGAGTCACCACTCTTGTTTCCTTTTCCCTATTTTGATTCACTTCTCAGTCCTCTGCTATCATCACCACTTGCCTCTCAGCTACTGATAGGTCATTAATGCCTTCCTATTTGCCACCCCCAGCAGACAGATGTATTTCAGTCCTTACCCTGGGTTTCCCTTTGAGTCTGATGTAAAGGAGTCTTTGTTGAAATGTTACTTCCTTGATACCACACATTTCTGGTCCTCCTTGTTCTCCTTGGCTGTTCCAGCTTGTGTCCTTCAAGTTTCTCTTCCTCCACCTCTTTCTTAAATGTTGGTGTTTCCCAGGGCTTTATCTTAGCCCTCTGTTCTTCTTACTTGATAAGGTCTCATTGGAAGATTACAACTGGTTCCGTATCTTTCAGCCACTGCCTCTGTGCTGTGCTGACTTCTAAACTTTTACCTCCAGTCCCTAAGCTCTGCCACAAGCTTCAGACTCACATAAATAAATGTGGTATCTGATATATGCTTCAGACTCAGCAAAACCATCTTTTTTTTTTTTTTTTTAAGATTTTATTTATTTATTTGTCAGAGAGAGAACAGAAGCAGGGGGAGCGGCAGGCAGAGGGAGAAGCAGGCTCCCCGGTGAGCAACGAGCCCAATGCGGGACTCAATCCTAGGACCCTGGGATCATGACCTGAGCCAAAGGCAGACACTTAACCAACTGAGCCACCCAGGCGTCCCTCAGCAAAACCATCTTGAACATGTTGACCATGTTTGTATTGTATTAGCTTTTTTTTTAAAGATTTATTTATTTTTTTTAGAGAGAGTGAGAGAGAGCGCAGGCAGGAGGGGCAGAGGGAGAAAGAATCTCAAGCAAACTCCTTACTGAGCGTGGAGCCTGTGTATTAGCTTTTTAAAAACAGCTGCCTCACATTTCATGAGGTAACTTAATAAAGTCGCTTTAGTAGGTAATTCACCTTTAGTCCCAGCATCTACATAATAACCAGCTTTAACCTTTTGTTCTATTTTCTTATAGAATTTTCCAGTGCTCAGTTTTACATTGTTTAAATCATATAATATAAACAGTGTTCATCTTTTTGCTTACTATAATGTGATATTTTCCACTCATTAAGAAATCTTTGCACTGTATTCTAAATATATAATATGGAATAAAATAGATAAGCATTAATATTTAAACAATCTCCCATTTTTTATCTAATTTTTATTTTTGCTGATATATTTTAAGATAAATTCCAGATATCAGATTATTTTTAATGTACATCTATTTTTTAGTGTATCATTATTTTTAGTGTACATCTATTTTTTTAATGGCTTTTTTTTTTTAAATCACAGTGTGCTCTTGGATTTTTCAAATCAGTATTGCTTTTGGGGTTTTTTTTAACAGTTATTTACTGGTGCATCTGAAAAGTCTGTAGTCAGTTAACACTTCAGTCAGGTCTTTTCCAATTATTTCAGTGGGTGCATCACCCTCTTTACTGACATGCTTTCAAAGTACAAGTATGGAGTAGACAGAGTCATGACTGAGAAATTATGGGGAAACTCTAGTGGAAGAGGATTTAGGATTGAAGAAGAGCCGGTGGTCACGCCAGGGCTGGCAGCCAGCAGACAAGAGTCTTGGACCTGAAATGTTATAGTTTACCAGCAGAAAGCTATTCCGGGACAGTACCATATTTTACATGTGTTACACATGTTTTGATAAAACCGAAGCATTGTTGGTGAAAGGATTATACTGTTTCTCTTTCTAGGTCTTTCTGGAACCTTTTGCTATATTTTTATTTCTTTTCATTCATTCATACAAGTATCCTTGAGTGCCCACTACGTCCCAGGCAGCCCTGTAGGTAAAAACCTCAGCCATCAAGGAGTGTACATTCTGTGTATAGAGTTAGGAAATAAGATGAAAAAAGCAAAATATATGATATATAAGATAGGATATATAAGTGACGTGGAGAAAATAAATGATCTGTAAGATTCAAATTGTGTGGAGAAAAATACAGTATGGAAAAGTAATAGGGAATGTTGAGGGAGTGGGTTACAATTTTTTAAAATATGGCCAAGGCCAGTCTTCTCATTGAGAAGATCACATTTTGAGTAAACACCTGAAGGCGGTAGGGGACTGAGCTATGCCACAGTCTAGGGAAAAGTATTAGGCAGAGGGAGCACCAAGTTGTAAAGACCCTCAGGCAGAAATCTGCCTGCCGGTCTGGGGCCAGGAAGGAGGTCAGTGTGTTCTTAGAGTAGTGACTTAGGGAAAGAGGAATAACAGGTGAGGACCGGGAGTGATGAAGGCCTTTGTAAGAACTTTGGCTTTTACAGACAGGTGATGTAGAAACCATTGGCAAGTTCTGGGCCTGAGTGGCATCATCTAATTTGCATTTTAACAGGCTCCCTCTGGCTGCTGTGGTGAGAATAGACTGAAGGGGGCAAAGGCAGAAATAGGAAGATTAGTTAGGAGGCCATTTTAATAACCCAGGTGAAGAGATAGTGGCTTGGGCCATAGTAATAGCAGCAGGGGTTGGATTCTAGATGTATTCTGAAGGTAGTGCCAGCAGGATTTACTGTCCGATTCAACATGGGATGTGAGAGGAACAGCGCAGAGGGCTTAGTAGAGCTTTGTGGGTTATTCAAAGTTGGCAGTTGTTCCCACATTGCTATATGTATGTGCATACTAGTGGTCAGTTTCACTGTGACTGGATTTAGAAACATCACATATAAAACAATATTAACAAGCCATAAACTTAATGAATAAGAGAAACAATACAATAAAAAGACAGCCTTCAGGGCAGAAATCAAAACAGCAGTCGATCATAGGGTTCTCATGTATGTTCCCAACTTCACTTACTTTTTTGTGTCCTTTAATTCTCATTTCTGTCCTAGAATAGTCAATAGGCATTTTCTACAAAATTTATTCCAAGTGTAATTCTCACAAACTATTCCTCTGCCACAGTCAGGCTCTTGTATGTAGATGACTCACTCATAATCTCACTCTTTACTGAGCTCCCTCTTACTTACCCCTTCAGAATCTTCCACACGTAGCATGCTAAATGGTAGGAAATGTAATTAACTTTGTTATTCAGAGACGTTAACTGATGCAGAGTAGGGTATCCCTGCTTTTAAGAAAGAATCTAAGTCTGGTTCTTTAGTTTTTTAAAATATAATTCAGTTTTTGATGTGTTTATCGGTTATCTAAAGTGAGTAGATTTCCCCTTATCAGCCACACAAAATCTTTATTCCAGGCTTTCATCAGAACAAAAGAGCTATCTCAAAAACTACTGAAGCCTGAAACTTTCAAGGGAGAGAGGTTATAGAACAGACTAGATGATACTCATTTATTTCTTCATCCATTCATTTAATAAATATTTACTGAGCACCTGCTAATGGCCAGGCATTGGAAATAAAACAGTGAGCAAGGCAGACAATGCCCTGGCCCTGCCTCACAGACCTTATAGTCCTTGTGTTCTGTATTTCTTTTGCCATTAAATTGGGCAAACAGAAAGTAATCTTAGGAAAGCTAATATTATAAAATGATTAAAATATGAGCTTTGTGACCTTAGGTAAGTGATTGAACCATTCTGAGCCTCAGTTTCTTCATCTATAAAATGGTACCTATATTACAGCCTTGTTAAGAGAATTAAATATGGGGCGCCTGGGTGGCTCAGTTGGTTAAGCGACTGCCTTCGGCTCAGGTCATGATCCTGGAGTCCCTGGATCGAGTCCCGCATTGGGCTCCCTGCTCGGCAGGGAGTCTGCTTCTCCCTCTGACCCTCCTCCCTCTCATGCTCTCTGTATCTCATTCTCTCTGTCTCAAATAAATAAATAAAATCTTTAAAAAAAAAAAAAAAATTAAATATGTGTAAAGTGCTTTAGCACAGCATTTATTTAAGGTTAATTATTTTATTCTTAAAGCCTATTTGGACCCAATAACAAATGAAATAGTTTTATGAAACAAATTCTAAAAGTATGGACTGAAAGGGGTGCCTGGGTGGCTCAGTTAAGCATCTGCCTCTAGCTCAGGTCATGATCTCTGGGTCCTGGGATTGAGCCCTGTGTCAGGCTTCCTGCTCAGCTCAGTTAAGCATCTGCCTCTAGCTCAGGTCATGATCTCTGGGTCCTGGGATTGAGCCCTGTGTCAGGCTTCCTGCTCAGCAGGGAGTTTGCTTCTCCCTCTGCCCCTCCCTTTCCCCCTGCTCATGCTCTCTCTCTCAAATAAATCTTGAAAAAAAAAAAATATGGATTGAAAAAAGAAATTCACACACACACACACACACACACACACACACACCCCATGGATTGAAAAAAGAAATTCACACACACACACACACACACACACACACACACACACACACCCCGAGAGCACCTGACTGTACCTCAGATCTAGAAAGGCTTTGCTGAGATCGTGTTTGAGGAAAGTCTGGAAGTGGGTGAAAGTATTAAGGAATCCATCTGGGAGGATTCGTATGACACTGATCTCCCTCACCAGATGCTGGGTGGGCTTCTGGAGCCAGGGTCTGTCTCTCCTTTAGTCTAGTAACCCTACCATGGGATTATGGTAAACACCAAGGATATCTTTGTTGAGTAGATCAACTAGAGACTTTCATGGCAACTACTAGAAGAGATGTTACCACCCTGGGTTGTTGGAACCTGTCCAGGCCTAGGTTTCTTTCACCTGACCACTGCAGCTTCATGAGCCCCTTCCTGAATCCATGGATCTGAATCAGATTCAGAGGAGGCAGGGCAAGGTGCTACAGTTGTTGCTTCTGAGGATGCTTAAGCTGTGTTATAAGGGGCATTTGGCTACTCTGGTCAATTCTTGGGCAGTTTCTTGGCAATGTTTCCTCAATTGTGCGAATCCCCACCTGAATGTCCACTTCCTAAGTCTTCTTCCTCAGCATATTCCTGTCCCTTCTTGTCCCCAAACACTGAACAACCACCTTACTTAGAATCAGACATACTTAAAACCTTTGTGTTTGGATTCTTCCTTCAAATGCCTTGCTGATCCTTGGTTGACTAAAATAAGGAATGTTTTTCTGTGTTTGAATTAATTCATTTGGTTTTTTAAACAGGTTCTCTAATTGAACAGCTAACTACAGAAAAATACGAGTGCATGGTGTGCTGTGAATTGGTTCGCGTCACAGCACCAGTGTGGAGTTGTCAGAGCTGTTACCATGTGTTTCATTTGAACTGCATAAAGAAATGGGCACGGTCTCCAGCATCTCAAGCAGGTCAGTCATTTCTTTCTTCTGAATAGTTATTCTCACTCATTTGATATATTCAGGTTTTAAACTTAGCTTTTTTTTTTTAAGATTTTATTTTTTTTCTTTTATTTATTTTTATTTATTTATTTGTCAGAGAGAGCGTGCACACAAGCAGGGGAAACGGCACCAGAGGGAGAAGCAGGCTTCCCGCTGAGCAGGGAGCCCAATGTGGGACTCGATCCCAGGACCTTGGATCATGACCTGAGCTGAAGGCAGACGCTTAAGTGACTGAGCCACCCAGGCGTCCCTAAGATTTTATTTTTAAGTATACCCAATATGGGGCTCCAGCTTACAACCCTGAGATCGAGTCATACTCTCCACCGACTGAGTCATCCAGGCACCCCTTAAACTTAGGTTTAAAAATAACTAATTCCTCTTGAATATTTTATCTGCGCTGTTGCCTTGAACACGTTTTAGATGACTAGTATGAAGCTGTAAATCTTTTTTTTTTTCTTTTTTTTTTTAAAGATTTTATTTATTTATTTGAGAGAGAGAATGAGAGAGAGAGAGCTTGAGAGGGGGGAGGGTCAGAGGGAGAAGCAGACTCCCTGCTGAGCAGGGAGCCCGATGCGGGACTCGATCCCGGGACTCCAGGATCATGACCTGAGCCGAAGGCAGTCGCTTAACCAACTGAGCCACCCAGGCGCCCAAAGCTGTAGATCTTAAATAAAGAACTAAGGGGTGCCCGGCTATCTCAGTTGGTAGAGCATGCAACTCTTGATCTCAGGGGTGTTGAGATCAAGCCCCATATTGGGCACAGAGCTTACTTAAAAGGTAAAAATAAAATAAAATTTTTATTTATTTATTTATTTTAAGATTTAATTTATTTATTTGGCAGAGAGAGAAAGCAAAAGAGGGAACACAAGCAGGGAGAGTGGGAGAGGGAGAAGCAGGCTCCCCGCTGAGCAGGGAGCCCAACGCGGGGCTCGATCCCAGAACCCTGGGATCATGACCTGAGCTGAAGGCAGATGCTTAATGACTGAGCCACCAGGTGCCCCTAAAATACAATTTTTAAAAAAAAGGAAATTTAAAAAACAGCTTAACATAACAATATTAAAATATATTTGGGATATAACAAAATCAGTCACATTTATTGAAAATGGTAGCTTTTATCCAAGTAGCAATTACAGAAAACATTTCCTGTATAGTTTGCTTTAGAAAATTTATAGAAAGCAGTTATTGGGGTGCCTGGCTGGCTCAGTTGGTTAAGCAACCAACTTGTGATTTCAGCTCAGGTCACGATCTCATGGGTTGTGAGATCGAGCCCTGCAGAGTTGAGCCTCTGTGCTCAGCGTGGAGTCGGTGGAGTCCTCTTGAGAGATTCTCTCTCTCCCTCTCTATCTCCCTCTGGCCCCCCTCCCCCGCTTGTGCTCGCTTGTGCTCTCGCTCTTTCTCTAAATAAGTAAATAAAATAGCCACCTGGGTGGCTCAGTTAAGTGTCTGACTTTGGCTTGGGTCATGATCTCAGGATCCTGGGATCTTGCCCTGCCTTAGGCACTGCACTCAGCGGGGAGTCTACTTGTTCCTCTCCCTCTGCCTCTCCCCCTGCTCATGCACACACTGTCTCTCTCAAATGAATAAATAAAATCTTTTTAAATAAATAAAATCTTTAAAAATTTCCTTAAAAAAAAATAACATGTTTTCTGATTTGTGACTCTTCTAATTTAAGGCATCTGAGGGTGCCTGGCTGGCTCAGTCGGTAGAGCATGCAGTTGTTGATAGCGGGGTTGAGGGTTTGAGCCCTATGTTGGGTGTAGAGATTACATAAAAATAAAGTCTTAAAAAAAAAAAGACATCTGGGTTTTCCTGAATGTACTCAAATATTTTATCCTCTTTTTTTTTTTTAAGATTTTATTTATTTGACAGAGAGAGACACAGCGAGAGAGGGAACACAAGCAGGGGGAGTGGGAGAGGGAGAAGCAGGCTCCCCGCTGAGCAGGGAGCCCGATGCGGGGCTCGATCCCAGGACCCTGGGATCATGACCTGAGCCGAAGGCAGACGCGTAACAACTGAGCCACCCAGGCACCCCCCTCTTTTTTTTTTTAAGCCAAGATTTAGATGATGTTTACCTTAATTTTAGAACCACATAATGAGGGGCACCTGGGTGGCTCATTCGTTAAGCGTCTGCCTTCAGCTCAGGTCATGATCCCAGGGTCCTGGGATCGAGCCCCATGTCAGGCTCTCTGCTCAGCGGGAAGCCTGCTTCTCCCTCTCCCACTCCCCCTGCTTGTGTTCCCTCTCTCGCTGTGTCTCTGTCAAATAAATAAATAAAAATCTTTAAATCTAAAATCTTTTTTTTTAATATTTTATTTATTTGAGAGAGAGAGAATGAGAGAGAGCACATGAGAGGGGGGAGGGTCAGAGGGAGAAGCAGACTCCTTGCCGAGCAGGGAGCCCGATGCGGGACTTGATCCAGGGACTCCAGGATCATGACCTGAGCTGAAGGCAGTTGCTTAACCAACTGAGCCACCCAGGCGCCCTAAATCTAAAATCTTAAAAAAAAATAAAGCCCCGATGCGGGGGCACACACTTAATGACTGAGCCACCCAGGCGCCCCTAAATAAAATCTTTAAAAAAAAAAAAAAAATAACCACATAATGAATTGATAATCATGTGAAGCGATGGAGGTGTTAGCTAATGTGACAGTGATAATCCTATTATAGTTTATAAATGTATCAAGTTAACATGTTGTACATCTTAAACTTAGTGTTATATGTCAATTATATCTCACTTGACATTAAAAAAATGGGTACCTGTTTGATTACTATATTTAAAGTCCTTATATATAAGTCCAAATGCAGTATTTAAGCAGAGCATTCAGTATTGTGAATTTGTTTCTTAATATCCTGATATCCTTAATATCTGATATCTTTAACATGAAATGACTACTGCTGCTATAATATTAAGGCTTCCTTTAGGTTTAAATTTTTAAAAATTACATGTACTTTTGTAAGGAAATTATTTTGGTTTCCTCTCCTTTTTCTTGACAGATGGCCAGAGTGGTTGGAGGTGCCCTGCCTGTCAGAATGTTTCTGCACATGTTCCTAATACTTACACTTGTTTCTGTGGTGAGTTTTTTTTGCTTTCACTTGAGTCTCTTCCACTTCATGCATTGTAACTCATTTTCCAACCCAGAAGAAGTGATGTACCAGGCATATTTTAGAAGTTCCTAATAAGACTTCAAGGTTCCAGGAGTTTACTGACATCATCTGCCTGTGGTCCATCACACAGCCAGAGTCACAGGCCTTTGTGACTTTTGGCAGGCTTTTCTGGACATGGGCCTTCTCATCATGCCCACCAGGCTCATGCTACTTCTGAGCTGTGGTGCTGGTCTCCGTGATCTTTTTTTTTTAAGATTTTATTTATTTGACAGAGACAGACAGAGTGAGAGAGGGAACACAAGCAGGGGGAGTGGGAGAGGGAGAAGCAGGCTCCCCGCTGAGCAGGGAGCCCAATGTGGGGCTTGATCCCGGGACCCTGGGATCACGACCTGAGCCGAAGGCAGATGCCTAACGACTGAGCCCCCCAGGTGCCCATGGTCTCCATGATCTTACCTTTAGACCAGAGATCTTACCTGACCAGATGGTGGAGGCAGGCATAGACATGGGCTCCTTCTCACCCTTAACTGTAACAGCTTTGATATTCCAGATTTGGAGCAGTATGAGTAAAGTGTTGAAAAGTACTTTATTTTAACCCAGGAAATCAGTCATTGGGGTCTTTATAGTAAAGAAAGATTTTCTATAAACCAGCATTACAAACTCTATCCTCCCTCTTTGTGGAAAACTTCTTCCTGTTTTTTAATAGCTCAATTCCCCTATGTGTTAAGAAGAACTTTCTTCAATCCAGATGCTCATTCTTGCTGCTAGTCTATTTTCTGCATGTTTTTTATTATTTTTTTTCTTTCCTGCCTTTTAATGGCTAACCTTCATCTAGTTGTTGATTTTTCAAATTTTGTTTAACTGTCTGTCTCCCTTCTTGAACCATTGCATTTTTGCTTCTTTCTTTGTCACCTTGCTGCATCTGTTTTCAGAAGTCATCAGTGGCCCATACCTGACCAAATCCAGGGCTGATTTAGAAGTTCTTAACCTTTTTGGCAACACAGTAGCCCTTGGACCTTTTGGCCATTCCTTTCTTGAAATGACTAGCTCTTCCTGTTTATTTCTGTAGGCTTTAATTTGCTCATATTTTCTCTTTCCCATTACTTAACTAGCAGCTTTCACTGAGAGTTAGTCTTGACCATCAAGTCTTCATCAGTCTCTTGGTGAATTCAACTATGTTCTTCCCCATCTTCTCTTTAAATCTTCATCACTGACTCCTCATCCATTCAAGATCAGACCCCAAACATTGTTTTCCAAAGGAAGCCTTCCTTTCTTATCTCCTCTCCCACTTTGGCCACTCTTTTATTTGGAATCTGCTGGTCTTTTATGTTTTATTGCCACAATCTGAGCCTTAAAAGATAGTAAAATAGTATTTGTTGAAGGAATGAATATTTTGGAATGTACTATTGGAAAGGCAACCTGAAACTGGAAGCAAGAGATCCATGTAAAACTATACAAATAGGACCAACACCAAAGCTTAATTACCTTATTTTAAAGGGTTTTTAAACATAAAACACCACAGTGGAATTAAAAATCTTGTTAAAGCCTTCACTGACAGATCTCAAGTGAAGAAGAATAAAAGTATATAATGAGTGTTAGAGTGGGAGAGAAAGGAAGGGGGTACAAGATTTCAAAGGTAAACAGGAATTAACAGCAGTGGGAAAGGGAAGAACCTAAATGTGGCTCCAAAGTTTCATGCTTTTGGAAATGATGATACCAAGGGCAGAAAAAGGCAGGTCAAGAGAACCAGGACTGATAGGGACAATGAGTTCAATTTAGAAATGTTGAGTAAGATGAGTGAACAAGGCATCCAGTGAGAGGTGTCCAACAAGGAGTTAGGAATATTTAAAGATTTTTTTGTTGTTATTATTTGAAAGAGAGCATGAGCTGGGGGAGAGGCAGATGGAGAAGGAGAGGCAGACTCCCCGCCAAACAGGGAGCCCGATGCAGGGCTCGATCCCAGGACCCTGGCTGGGATCATGACCCCAGCCAAAGGCAGACACTTAACCGACTGAGCCAACCAGGCGCCCTGGGAGCTGGGAATATTTAAAGAGAGATCAGGACTTAGAGATGATAGTTGCAGTTGAGAGTAGTGGATGGAAGGGCAAGGAGTAAAAAGGGTCTAATGCAGAGCCCTGGCAGAAAGAAGAAAAATAAAACATCATTTAGAGTCAGGGAAAAGAGGTGGAGCCATTGAAAGATGGTAGGGGGAACCCAGGGCATTGTATTATAAAGCAAGAGAGCACAGAGGCGGGGAAGTTTTTCTAATAGTCTGGAGTTGAGATTCTGGCAAATAGACAAGAGTAGAAGTAGCAGGAGAGTTGAGGTGAGATACACTGTGTAGGGAAATAGAGAAGATTTGGTGATTAAGTAGATTATGGAAAGAAAAAGAGGAGTAGGGGATGACTCTAGTTTTTGAGTCTGTGACTCCCGACAGTGATGGTGTTACTGACAGAAATAGGAAACACTGAAGAAGGAGGGGTTAAAGAGAAAAGATACTAACTTTGGCTGTAAATGTAGACAGTTTGGGGTGACTGTAATACCTCACATGGAGATGTTCAGCAGATGGGTTGGACAGAGAGGGCCGGAACTGAGGATTCAGGGCAATGCAGAAAGTGTAGATTTGGGGGGAAAAAAGGAAAAAGAAAGAAAATGTAGATTTGGGAATCACAGGCCTTTAGGTACAACGAACCTCTCAACATGAATAAGGTTTCTGAAAGAAACAAGATAGAAAAGCAGAGCCCAAACACTGGGGACAGGCCATCACTTAGGGTATAAATTGCCCAAGTAAAGATGAGTTCCTCAAGGGCATGGAGGAGTCCCGTGCCTCAGTTTTACAGTTCCTGCCTCTGTGCTAAGTTCATGGAAGATAGTCACTAAAGATTTTCAGAGACACCCTAATTATAAAATTATAGCTCTCTTCTGCCTACTTCATAAGCTTTAGATTTGGCAAGTTCCTACTGTACAGGGGATTTATGTCCTTTCCATCTCTTACTGCTGCCCCACCTCCCACCCCATTGTTCTCTTCCCTTATTTCTTCTTTCTCATCCTTATGGCAGATATTCCCATATCTGTTCAAGGGTCCATTTACAAAAGATTTACCTTGTAGGGTTTGTTTTTTTTTTTTTAGATTAAATATGTTGGTTAGGCAAAGTGGCATTTTCATAAGTAAAAATGACTTATTTCTCTTTTCCAGATAATCCAGAATTTAGGATTTATCATACTCAGTGAAGCTTTTGATGAGTAGCATTACAGTCATCTTTTTATTTTAGGATGTGGGATAATGTGTTTGTCAAACTAATGAAAACCACACTGAAGTTCATGCTGTCTAGCTATATTATACTGTTTCATTAAAGTATAAGATGTTGTTGAAGTTTATACCATTGACTCTCTGATCTGATATGTTTTAGGCAAGGTAAAGAATCCTGAATGGAGCAGAAATGAAATTCCACATAGTTGTGGTGAGGTTTGTAGAAAGAAACAGCCTGGCCAGGACTGCCCACATTCCTGTAACCTGTAAGTTGGAACACTAGACCCCTGGAGATTCCTGGTAGACACACTTTGCTCATGGCTCTGAGTACATATATCTGGTGGTTAGCATGTAACAGGATGGGGTGAAGGGCAATATGATTTCAATTTACTGAATACTTACCCTGTGCCAGGCACTCTGCAAGAGTTAACTCATTGAATCCTTACAACAGCCCAGAGATGTATAGATATTTATCATCTCCATTTTACTGATGAGGCTCCGAAAGGCCAAATATCTTGCCCAAAGTCATAGTGCTAGGACATGGTGGAGATGGGGTTTCCACGATACTATACTGGTAGCTTCTAAGAAGAAATATCCCCCAGTGATATCCAGGTCCAAAAGAGTGACTAGGACAGACTTCTGTCTGTGAAAAGGCAATTGTGTAGTGTCCTGTTGCACATGTTTTTAGGATGCGAATCCTTCTGTCCAGTAAGTAGCCAGCTTTACAATGTATCTAGTCAACTTCTAAATAAGAGGAATACCCAATACTAACAGTTGATTAGTTACAAATAACAAATTTCTACAGCTTTGACTTCAGACAAATGTTTAATTCCTGGGGTCAAGTCACTTAACGGTTGTGTGACCTTGGGCAAGTTACTTCTCTAAGCCTCACTTTCTGCATCTGTAAAATAATAATGATACGAACATCAATATTTATCTCATAGAGTTCTATGAATATTAAATTAATGCATCTAAGAGGCTTGGTACAGAGTCTGGCATATGGTAAATGGTCAAGTAATGGTAACTTGTTTTTATTACCCAAATCTAAAAGTAAAACAGACTTCAAAGTGTTATCTTGGTGCTTGTGCTGCATGGAGCAGGGGCAAATGTTGGGCCAGAGGCCTTGTGGGTCAGGATGTGGGTTGCTGCTGGGGAATTGCCCATGGTAGGAGAGCTGCCCAGACAGGGATACAGAGCCTGGCCTGCTGCCTGCTGGGCATTCAGCCCCTAACCTTCTTTTACTGCTTCTATAGGTCCTTCCTCAGAACCCAGGGACTCATCTGTTTTTGTTTTTGTTTTTTTTAAAGATTTTATTTATTTATTTGAGAGAGAATGAGAGAGAGAGAGCACATAAGGGGGGGAGGGTCAGAGGGAGAAGCAGACTCCCCGCTGAGCAGGGAGCCCAATGCAGGACTCGATCCCGGGACTCCAGGATTATGACCTGAGCCGAAGGCAGTCGCTTAACCAACTGAGCCACCCAGGCGCCCGACTCATCTGTTTTTAAACTGTTCCTTCCCTCAGTAGGCATTTTAAGTAAATTTAATAATAAATTAACCCTCTGCATGAACTATCTTTCTGAAGTCTTTAGCAGAAATGGCCCCCTGTCATGACTACCAGAGAACATCAAAAGTGATGCAGATTAGGTGGTCAGCATCACATCTGAAGGAAAGGAGGCCCTAAAACATCTCACTAAGTGGGCTAAGACCATATTTGGAAACGTTATCTTTGACTGTCAAAACCAAAGAAAACCAGTATTTTGACTTGGGCTTTACTTTTCTGGTTAAGTATTCTAAGATGATAATGCCATAAATTCTGTATGAAAACATTGTTGGTATTTTTGTTTAAATAGTTTAATCAACATTAGGCAAATACTAAAACATTTCAGAGTAGGTTTATTTGTTGGCACATTCACAATAAAACCCAGTAGGAGCAACTTTGTTCAGGTTTGGATACATGAGTATCATTTATTCATCTAAGCCTTTCTCTTTTAGTCTCTGCCATCCTGGACCTTGCCCACCCTGCCCTGCCTTCATGACTAAAACATGTGAATGTGGACGGACCAGGTAAAGTTAGAACTGCTCTCTAAAGACTTCAGTGTCCACTTTGATGATTTATGTGTGAATTTCTAAAGTAAGAATTAGTGAGTAGATAGAAATAAGTGGTAGGCATAAATAGTATTTTTTTTTTTTTAAGATTTTATTTATTCACTTAAGAGAGAAAGCACAAACGGGGAGAGGCAGAGGGAGAGGGAGAAGCAGACTCTCCACTGAGCTGGGAGCCCGAATGGGGCTCGATCCCAGGACCTGTAGATCATGACCCGAGCTGAAGGCAGACACCCAACCATCTGAGCCACCCAGGTGCCCCTAAATAGTACTTTTTTGTAAATAGTAGTTGACTCTGCTGCCCTGATCCTGTTTTGCAGTCTTATAAGTGATTAAGAAGTTATTTGCATGGTGAGATTATCCATTTCAGCTGAATGCCAAGATGACAGGGACTTTTTTCTTAACCTGTCTGTGGGTGAAAGAATCAGGATTAAACCCAGGCCTGTTAAGGTTCAGGAGACAGGGACCATTTACCTATACCTAGCATTATATCTGGCATCTAGGAGGTTTTCAATGAATATTGTTTTTGTTTTTTTTTTTCAATGGATATTGTTAAATGAAAAAATAAGTGACCCCAGAGCCCATCCTCTTTTCATATAATACAAGTTCTCCGTCATCAGGGCAAGAATCACTGTTAGTTATGAAATGTTTCTGAGGCTCAGTAAGACCCAAATGATTTTTGAACCACAGGACAAAATGGGATTGAGCCAGTTTTCAGTGAATCACATTTGTCTGAACTTACAAGGACAGTGGTGTGGCCTGAGAGTCACATGTAAGGGCTCTGGGTCAGAAAGACCAGGTCAGATATGGGCTCTGCCACTAATTAGTTGTTGACCTGGGCAAGTTGCTTGGCCACACTGAGCCTCATTTTTCTTATCATAAAATAGAAATAATAGTGTTCACCTCCAGGGGTTGCTGTTAGCCATGATGCTGAGCACTGGAAACTGATTGTCTGTGTATGTAACAGTGACTTTTTAAAACAAAATATGTAGTTGAGATTAAAGTAGGGGATAGAATAAAACTCTTCTTGCAGGAGAGTAGACTCCAAGCTCTAAACCATTACCGGAAAGAGACCTGAAGATAGTTGTCTAAAAGCACTAACTTCATATCCTTTTCTAGGCAATAAGTCAGCAAAATTAGGATGCTTATTGGAACAAAGCCAGAATGATTTTCCCATCCTGAATCAAAGTGACATACAGTATGTTCTTAAGTATTATAACTGCATAAAATGCTGGAGTACCAGATCCCATGAGAATGCCATTGTACTTCCATTCTTAGTATATACATTATAACTAACCTTCCCTGCCCCGGCCCCCACCCCCCAAACTTTCCTGCCTCCATCTGTAAGATACTGTGGGAGCTCCCAGCTCTGTCCCCTCCTGCATGCTACTTCATGGGAACTCAGTGAAGAAATCTACAGAGAGGAACTTCGTTTCTTCACTGGTCAGAATATAGGGGAGAGAGAGCAGGATGGGAAATAAGGAAAGCAAAGCAGGGGAAAAAAGAAAAAGTGGAGAGGAGGAGAATAATTAAGGAAATAAAGATTGGAGGGGGTAAACAGAAAAGTGACGGAAATGGGGTCAAGAGAAAGGTTTCATAGTTCTGGGGGGTTAAGTTTGGGCTTCATTGTTAGTTTAGCTATCCAACAGGAACTTACTGTCCAGCATCAGACTAATGCTATGTATACATCTGTTTTCTTTCCAGGCACACAGTTCGCTGTGGTCAGGCCATCTCAGTCCACTGTTCCAATCCATGTGAAAATCTTTTGAACTGTGGTCAGCACCACTGTGCTGAGCTATGCCATGGGGATCAATGCCAGCCTTGTCGGATCATATTGAACCAGGGTAAGTGGTGGGCGCACCAGTCAGCAATACCTGTGTATTTTCTGGAACCTTACTTATAGTTGTCTTGATGACATGGATTGGTCTTAAGCCTATAGTTACAAGGTCTCTAGTAGCTCTGTACCTTGGGCAGAGAGAAGTGGAGATACATTAATGCTTAGATGGTTTCAGTGTTTAGTTTTAGTGTTTAGTTTCATAATACCAGTATAGGTCATTGTCCTACTATAGAATTTGGACAGTAGATTTTAAAATGCTGTTTAAAAGTATTTGGGAAATTTTTTTAAAAAGTAACTTCTTGAAAAGGATGTAGGAGGGGTGCCTGGGTAGCTCAGTTGGTTTAGTGTTCGACTCTTGAGCTCAGCTCAGGTCTTGATCTCAGGGTTGTGAGTTCAAGCCCCACGTCGGGCTCCACACTGGGCATGGAGCCTACTTTATTTTATTTATTTATTTTTTTAAAAGATTTTATTTATTTATTTGACGGAGAGAGACACAGCAAGAGAGGGAACACAGCAGGGGGAGTGGGAGAGGGAGAAGCAGGCTTCCCGTGAAGCGGGGAGCCCGATGTGGGGCTCGATCCCAGGACCCCGGGATCATGACCTGAGCTGAAGGCAGACGCTTAACAACCCAGGCGCCCTTTGGGGCCTACTTAAAAAAAAAAGGGGGGATCTGAAAAGGCCAAAAAAATCTTGAGAAAGAATGAAGTTGAAAGACTTAAACTATCTAATTTCAAGACTTATAAAGTTACAATAATCATGACAGTGCAGTTATTGGTGTTAAAGGTAGACTAGTAGATAAATGAAGATAATAAAGTCCAGAAATAGACCCACATATGTACACTTAGTTGATTTTCAACCACAATGTTAAGTTAATTCAGTGGGAAAAGGCGAGTCTTTTTACAAATATTGCTAGAACAACTGGATGTATGTATACGAAAAAACAAACCTCAACCTCTGTCTTACTCTTTACACAAAAATTAATTCTACGTGGATCACGGACTTAAATGTAAAACCCAGAAACATAAAGCTTCCAGAATAAACTATAAGAGAATATTTTCACAACTTTGGGGTTAGGTAAAGATTTCTTAGGACAGAGCAACAAAAATACTAACCATAAAAAAAATTTTGATACATTGAACTTTAATCAAAATTAAAAATTTCTGTTCATCAAAAGATACCATTAAGAAAATGAATAGATCAATTGCAGATTGTATCCAGAATATTTGAAGTATTTCTACAAAACAATAAAAAAAGAGGAACAACCTAAACAATGAGCAAAAGACTTGAACAGATGCTTCACAAAAGAAAACATAGGGGTGCCTGGGTGGCTCAGTCGGTTAAGTGTCTGCCTTTGGCTCAGGTCATGATCTTGGGGTCCTGAGCTCGAGCCCTGCATTGGGCTCCCTTCTCAGCAGGGAGTCTGCTTCTCCCTCTCTCTGTACCCCTCCCCCAGCTCGTGCTCTCTGTCTCTCTTTCAAATAAATAAAATCTTTAAAAAAACAAAAAAGAAAACATATAAATAGCCAATAGACATGCGAAAGGTGCTGTAAAGGAAATGTAATTAAATTAGAAGGAAATGTAAATTCAAACCGTAATAAGAGTAATATAGTATAACCACTTTAGAAAACAGTCTGGTAGTTTCTTAAAAGGTTAAATGTAGAATTTTACCATATGACCCAGCAACTCCACTCCTAGGCATATATCCAAAAGAGATGGAAATATATGTCTGCACAAAACTTGAAGTGCATGTGCATAGCAGTACTATTCATCATAGTCAAAATGTGGAAACAATTCAAATGTCTTATCACCTGGGGTGCCTGGGTGGCTCAGTCAGTTAAGTGTCTGCCTTCGGCTCAGGTCATGATCCCACATTTGGTTCCCTGCTCAGCGGGGAGTCTGCTTCTCCCTCTCCTCCCTGCTCATGCTCTCTCTTGCTATCTCTGTCACTCTCTCTCAAATAAATAAATAAAATCTTTAAAACAAAACAAAACAAAAACAAATGTCTGTCACCTGATGAATGGATAAACAAATATAACCATACAGCAGATTATTATTCAGCCATGAAAAGGAATGTAATATTGATACATGCTGTGAAGTGGATGAACCTCCAAAACATTATGCTAAGTGAAAGAAGCCAGCCAAAAAGAAACACATACTGTGTGATTCTTCTGTTTTTACAATAGCCCCTGATCTGCAGGGATCTTGGGCTATCATGTATTGGTGCCCTGTAGAGTTTTGTTTCATTAGATTTTACCTTGGTGTGATGCTATGGATCTATGTTCGCACTTAAAATATGTAACAACCCTATGAAATGTTTTATGTTGTGTACTATGAGGATTTCATGTAAGGAACTGTGCTGTGTGTTGTTACTCAACTGTTCTCTTCGTGGGTCCTCTTGGGGGAAATTCCTGTCTGGCCTTATTTCCAAGAGAAGTTGTTTTTCCTCAGAGATGATTGATCTTTTTACCTTAGGAACCCTGGGTAACAGACCTAATGTTTGTCTTTATAGTGTACTTTTTTAAGCTATGATTTATTCTATATCTCTGCCATTGTTCTACTTTTCACATCTTTAAATTTATGTTCCTTTGTTATATTTCATATATCCTTACATGCTACCTCAAATCCATTTGAGATAAGGCAGGAGTTAAGTATACACTGGCAGTTTGGTCTTAGCAGTATAGACTGTGGTGTGGGTGGGTCCCTTTGCGGACCATATTTAGCTCTGATTCATATTGTGCTTTTTCTCAGCTAACTCACCCACGTCTTTTTTATACAAATTTGTATGGATCCCAGTCTCTGCCTTTCTGTTTTTGTGTAGCTGATTTTTCAAACCCAGATGAAAACTTTTTGTCTGTCTGCAGTAAATATCTAGGAGACTCTTATGGTCGTGAGTATAGCTTATTTATCCTCTTCATTTGTAATTCTTCTAGGATCCCTCTTTAGGATCTAGAGATTTAATAAGCATTCCTCCCAGGGGTTCATTCATGTGTTGACAAAAATGCTGAATAGGCTAAAGCTGGCAGCAGACCTTCCAGACTGCCTTTGGTTCCCTAATAATCTTCAGCCAGCAATGACCACCCAACTCTTCTGTCACCAGCTCATATTGCTGTGTCTCTTGTGCCTACGCATATATAACAGGGCTATTTAATGTTGTACTCAGGTTATTTCCTGATTGATCAGGGGCTCCATTTTGTTTTTATTGTCATAATTTTCTGACCCTTGATTCTTTTTTTTTATTGAACTGAATTAACATAGAATGTTTTGTTAATTTCAGGTGTACAGCATATTGACTTGACAACGCTATCTCAGTGCTCACCACAATAAGTGTAGTCACTGTCACCATATATTGTTATTATAGTATTATTGACTCTATCCTCTATGCTGTCCTTTTCATCTCCATGACTTATAACTGGAAGTTTGTACCTTTTAATTCCCTTCGCCTGGTTCATCCATCCCCCTACCCACTTCCCCTGTGGCAACCACAAGTTTGTTCTCTGTATTTAAGAGTCTATTTGGTGTTTTGCTTGCTTGTTGATTCATGTGTTTTGTTCTTTAGATTCCACATAAAAGTGAAATTATATGGTATTTGTCTTTCTTTGTCAGACATACTTCATTTAGCACAATACCCTCTAGGTCCATCCATGTAGTTGCAAATGGCAAAGTCTCATTCTTTTTTTTCTTTTTTTTTTTAAGATTTAATTTATTTGAGAGAGAAAAAATGAGAGAGAGAGAGAGAGCATGAGAGGGGGGAGGGTCAGAGGGAGAAGCAGACTCCCTGCTGAGCAGGGAGCCCGACGCAGGACTCGATCCCAGGACTCCAGGATCATGACCTGAGCCGAAGACTGCCACCCAACCTCTGAGCCACCCAGGCACCCCGCAAAGTCTCATTCTTTTTATGGCTGAGTAATATTCCAGTGTGTGTGTGTGTGTGTGTGTGTGTGTGTACCCATACATACCACATCTTCTTTTTTTTTTTTTTAAAGATTTTATTTATTTATTCATGAGAGACAGAGAGAGAGAGAGGCAGAGGGAGAAGCAGGCTCCCAAGGAGCCGGGAGCCCGATGCGGGGCTCGATCCCAGGACCCTGGGACCATGACCTGAGCTGAAGGCAGACGCTTAACCATCTGAGCCACCCAGGAGCCCCATACCACATCTTCTTTATCCATTCATCTGTTTGGACTCTTGGGTTGTTTCCATATCTTGGCTATTGTAAATAATGCTGCAACAAGCATAGGGTGCATGTATCTTTTGAATTAGTGTTTTTATTTTCTTTGGGTAAATACCTAGTTTTGGAATTGCTGGATCATGGTATTTCTGTTTTTAATTTTTTAATTTTTTGAGGAACCTCCATACAGTTTTCCACAGTAGTTAGACCAATTTATATTTCCACCAGCAGTGTACAAGGGTTCCTTTTTCTCCACATTCTCACCAACACTTGTTAGTCCTTATCTTATTTTATTTTATTTTATTTTATTTTATTTATTTGAGAGAGAGAGAAAGCCAGAGAGAAAGCATGAGTGGGGAGGAGAGGGAGAAGCAGGGTCCCTGTGAGCAGGGAGCCCAACATGGGGCTCAGTCCCAGGATCATAACCTGAGCTGAAGGCAGATGCCCAACAGACTGAGCCACCCAGGCGCTCCATCCTTATCTTTTTGATACTAGGCATTCTGACTGGTGTGAGCTGATATTGTGGTTTTGATTTATGTTTCTTTGATGATTAGTGATGTTGAGCATCTGTCAGCAGTGTGTATGTCTTCTTTGGAAAAGTGTATATGTGGGTCCTCTGCCCATTTTTAACTGGATTATTTGTTTTTGGTGTTGAGTTACATAAAAAAAATTTTTTTTTAAGATTTTTTTATTGAGTTGATAGAGACACAGCGAGAGAGGGAACACAAACAGGGGGGAGTGGGAGAGGGATAGGCAGGCTTCCCATATTTTGGTTATTAACTCCTCGTTAGACATCTCATTTTCAGATATCTTCTCCTATTCGTTAGGTAGCCTTTTTGTTTTATTGATGGTTTCCTTTGCTATGTAAAAGCTTTTTATTTTGTTGTAGTCCCAGTGGTTTATTTTTGCTTTTATTTCCCTTGCCTGAGGAGACCTGTCCATAAATACGTTGCTAAGGGCGGTGTCCAAGAGATTACTGCCTATGTTTACTTTTAGGAGTTTAGTGGTTTCAAGTCTCTCATTTATGTCTTTAATTCATTCTGAGGATATTTTTGTGTATGGTGTAAGAAAATGGTCTAGTTTCATGCTTTAGCGTGTAGCTGTTAAATTTTTCTAGCACCATTTACTGAAAAGACTCTCTTCCCCATTGTATATTCTTGCCTCCTTTGTCATAGATTAATTGACCATATAGGTGTGGGTTTATTTCTGACCCTCGATTCTTTTGTTCACAGCTGTCTGCTCACATCTCCAAAAATAAAAAAAAAGCACCTGTGTTCTGTCTGAGCAGAAACTTAGCAAAGAAAAGCCTCCTTGCAGGAATTCCCAGTTACTAGGGTTAATTTACCAATTCATTGATTCCATAAATACTGGTTGTATTTCCTACATCTGTATTCATCCAATAAATCTTTATTGAATAAATGAATCAGTTTTAGAACAGGGGATGAAACTGCAAATGTACTTACTGGAAGATGGAATGTAGATTTTAAAAATCAAAAGTCTTGGTTAGGGCTTTTATTGATTTGAGGCTTTCCCCCTTCTCGTGTCTCATTGAAAGTTTTTGGTCTGTTCGTTTTATTTATAAACATTATTTCTAATGTTTGAAGTTAGAAGTATTCTATTTTATTTTTTACTAAGTACGTGATTTAAGATTTGATGTTTTTATAATGTTGCATTTATTTTGATGTTGATTTTCTGTGCAAGTACATATCTAAGTTGTACTGAGAAAGAAGGAAAGCATCATTAGGTCTGCGAGATTTCAATTTAGTTTCTACTCTTTTGGTCTCCATTTATTATGTAGGGCCAAGTATATTTGCACAGATTGATTTTAACAGGATAAATTTTTATTATAAATTGAAAATGTGAAGTGACACTTTTTTTTTTTAAGATTTTATTTATTTATTTGAGATAGAGAGAGAGTGAGAGCTGGTTGGGAGAGGGAGAAGCAGACTCCCCGCTGAGCAAGGAGCCCAATGCGGGGCTCAGTCCCAGGATTCTGGGACCAGGACCTGAGCCAAAGGCAGACGCTCGACCAACTAAGCTACTCAGGCGCCCCATGAAGTAACACTTAGAAAAATTATATTAATTGATGAAAATTAATTCTTTTTTTTTTTTTTAAAGATTTTATTTATTTATTTGACAGAGAGAGACACAGCGAGAGAGGGAACACAAGCAGGGGGAGTGGGAGAGGGAGAAGCAGGCTTTCCCGCGGAGCAGGGAGCCCGATGCGGGGCTCGATCCCAGGATCCTGGGATCATGACCTGAGCCGAAGGCAGACGCTTAACGACTGAGCCACCCAGGCGCCCCAATGAAAATTAATTCTTATCAGACTTTGTTACATATTAATACATCAGAAACATAACTCCTTAAATATAACACATATTTATTGCTAACCTCAAGAAATAAAGGAACTCATTATTTCTTGAACCCACAGGAAGATCTGTAGGTGTTGGACCAGGTTCTTTATCTAGCAAATAGAAGTCTTGAGTTGTTTGAACTTTCTACTCAGTGTGAATACTCAAACATGATTACTTCAAATTCAGTAGTAGTAGTATACAAATTATTAAGGATTTTATATTGCGCTGATTATTTTTATTCCTTTTTAGCAATAGAAAGTTTTTGTGAGCCTTTTATGTGAACCCCAGTATATAAAGTACTAAATCTGTGCTGCTTGGGTTGGAGTGAAGATGGCAGGGATTCAGTCATCAGCTCCTCCACGACTGTCACCAGCTTAGCTTCCATCTTCTGTAACCTCTCCAGAGACCCCAGGGAGCCTCAGGGTGAATGGTTGGTTCTCAGCCATAGCCTTAGGGGCCAGGTAGTAGTCTCTTAATTTAGAGGGTTGCTTCACTTTAATGCTGTTTTGAGGACCGGCTGCAGAGGCACCATGGGATACCGACAGTCTTACAAGGCCTTTTTTACTTCCTCTGATAAAGCCTTTTAGGTGGGTCTTAGAGCTGCTATATAAGCCACATTTATTTCTGCATCAGGTCTGATCAACACTAATGAGTAGCATTTTGTGCTAGGTTCTTATAGACTGTTTGGAATATTTTAAGAACCCATACAGTTTACTTACCTTTGTTTTTGAA
This sequence comes from Neomonachus schauinslandi, assembly GCF_002201575.2. Classification (NCBI taxonomy): domain Eukaryota; kingdom Metazoa; phylum Chordata; class Mammalia; order Carnivora; family Phocidae; genus Neomonachus; species Neomonachus schauinslandi. The sequence goes on from NC_058415.1 coordinate 56,132,207, forward strand.
ATTGTGTCCTCAAGTATGCTACTGTGGCAGCACTTCCCGAGATGTGTTGTGTGGAACAGATGTAGGAAAGTCTGATGGATTTGGCGACTTTGGCTGTTTAAAGATATGTGGCAAGTAAGGTTTTATGTTTTTCTCAGTTAGAATAAAGCCATATTTTATGCAACAATTATGTAATAGTCTGTTGTTTTTCTTAACAGGGACTTGAAATGTGGGAATCATACCTGTTCTCAAGTGTGCCACCCTCAGCCCTGCCAGCCATGCCCACGGCTTCCCCACCTGGTGCGCTGTTGCCCTTGTGGCCAGACTCCTCTCAGCCAATTGCTAGAACTTGGAAGTAGTGGTCGGAAAACATGCATGGATCCTGTCCCTTCATGTGGAAAAGTGTGCGGCAAGCCTCTGCCATGTGGTTCCTTAGGTAACCAGTAGGCATAAAGTTGTCTTTAAACATACGAATGGAAATTTTTGGCAACAGTGACTATATAAGCAGAATAATGTTCAATTTCAGTTATAATATCAGAAGCTTTTGAAAATACTAATGATCAGATTTGTGTTGGCACTTTTTCTTTCCTCCTCAAAATATACTTGTGAAAACTCAAATATGCCCAAGTGATCTCTCCTGCTTTAGGTATTTTATTGCCAACTTAGGACAGTTGTGAGATACTGTCCCATGCAGGGCTGGTGCCGGGGAGTGGGGGAGGTTACAATTTCTCTTAGTAGCCTGCAGTAGTATGAAAACCATATATCCTTTTACCAATCCAGGGTAAAGGCATTTTCATATAATGGGAACATGTTAAATAACTGTGGGTGAGATGTTTAAGAACTAAAATGCTAAGTATAATAAAACTTTAGCCATTTGGAGTACTCAGGAAATACTTTCTCTATAAGTTTCCCATCTAGTTGAGGGAAAAGACCTCCTGAGCATCATTTTGGAAGGACAGTTTTCTAAAATTTACATTTGCTTTCTTTAAACAGAGATTACTGAAGATAATTTCTTTTCTCTTTATTGACCCAGAGTCATCATTTTCCTGAACCTCAATTATTGTATTATGCTGGGTACAGTGATGTCCTTAGGGCCTGCTAAGGTTTCTCAGGCAATTTCCCTACACCAATGTGCAGTTTGAATTGTTTTATCTACTTGTTAAAGGTTTTGATTGTTTATTTTCCTGTCATTGCTTTTAGTATGTCTGTGTGCCTACCATTAGTGACTCTCCCTTTTTCCTGACTTGTGGCTTCTGCTTACTTGGATATAGAAACCAGAAAAAGTTTGTTAGAATTAGCTTTAAAGTAATAGTTTGAGTTCTGAAATGTTCTGAGGCAGTCCTTGGGGAATATACCTGTATAGTTTTGCAGTGACTTGGCACCTTCTCTCCTGGCTAAGTGTTCAAAGGCTGTGTATTTAGAAAAATGGACATGGGCAACTGAGTCTATATAAGAGGTGTTCCTGTAACTAATTGGCAAAGCTAAAATCTTTAGGTTTGGTTTCCATGTTTATCGAAAAGAGAGATTTCATATTTCTTCCAGGTACCAGCAGAAACCGGTAGGTACACTCTACCTAATTATTTTTTACAGTGTGACTTTAAAATTCTGTATAGAGGAGAAATGCTCTTTTCTCATGTTTTAATACATATTTTTAGTGCATTAGGAAAATCAATTGTCTGTTGGTTCTCTTTGCCTATTGTAAAAATGTATCTTCAGATAAGCTCTGTAAAAGTGGAGATCAAATGACTTCAAAATCAAGAAGGATGGTAAAGGTCTTCCCTTTTCAGAAAGCTCCTGGGTCAGTTTTGTAATAATTTCATATACGATGACCAGAAATCCCACTGTGGGGCTAAGATACGTTGGCAATGAGAGAAGGAGGAAAATGTGAAATGGGTAGTGCATGGGGACTTGAGCAAGAGAAGGATAGTAATTGTCTTTATAAACAGACCCAGGGGGTGGGACAAGACCAGATGAAGGGGTTTGAGGGTAACCACTTGTTACCTCAACAAATTTTTAATCATGGAAAATTTGTAAGGAATTAGGCTGAGTTGGATTGAGAAACTCAAAGACAAGCCCATGGCTAGTGAGAACAATGGCTGTCAAGTTTATTCAGACCTGACTTATCTGTAGAAAGCTTGCTGAGGTTTTTTAGTAGCTCACTCAATAGGAATTTCCATCCTAGACAGATCACTTTAGTACAAGACACTAGGGAGAGTTCTGCTTTCAGGATGGGAACATGAGCTACATGGACCCACTCCCCAGCAAAACAGGCAAAGCTAGGGAAAATTATTACAAAGCAATCATTTAAAGTTTCTGGAAATGTTCCTGTGGGCATACATCAAATGAAGAAGAAGTTTTTTTTTTTTTTAAGATTTTATTTATTTATTTGAGACAGAGAGAATGAGAGACAGAGAGCATGAGAGGGAGGAGGGTCAGAGGGAGAAGCAGACTCCCTGCAGAGCAGGGAGCCCGATGCGGGACTCAATCCCGGGACTCCAGGATCATAACCTGAGCCGAAGGCAGTCGCTTAACCAACTGAGCCACCCAGGCGCCCCTGAAGAAGTATTTTTTATTAAAGAAAATCTAAAATTCAGTAAGAACAGCAAGTCTGTGTTGTCATTTAAGTCACAGTCCACTCCCTTCCACCCCGAGCTCAGCTTAACAAAAGCTGTATTCAGGATAGGTGTGCCAGGAAGATGAGGCTGCCTCTACCCCTAAGCTCCCAGTCAAGGGTTACCATATCTCACTGGGAAGAGCAGACTGCCAGCATTTTTCATCCCCTCTAACTCCAAGTTGAAGAGGCTAAATTTCTGGTAAACACAGCTGAGAGATTGGGGGCTCTCTTCCATACAGGCCCACCTATAAGTCAGTTTTTACCCCATTCACAACAGGCTAGACTATTGCGGCCCCAGTCATCTTCACCCCAGCTCACTTTTAGATCAGATGTTCCACACTGGGAAAAACAAGCCAAGAAAACCAGAGGCTACTGTCCCACTCAGCACCAAGAGTAACTGAGACTTTTCCTGGCGGGGGAAGGTAGTCCATAAGAAAAGAGAGCTACAAAGTATTCTCCCAAAGGAACTGACTTTAATTTGTAACACTGGAGAAGTTCAGAACTAAATAAAGGCCCTTTGGAAAATAATACCTCTTCTTAATTAAGGGCAATAAGCTAAACTGTAAGCCAGCTAGTTCAGCAGAAAGAACCAGGGAAAGAGATAGCTAAGAGGAGCCCTTCTGAGGTCAGAACAAACTTCACAGACTTTACTCAAAGACTACCCCTACCCACATTTCACTGGATCAGACTGCTGAGCAATTTATGCCCAGCAGAGAGAAAGTAGAATAAAGAAAAGTGAACGGCACCTCTAAACAAATGCGGGGCACTTTTAAGCACACAAGCATATATGTAATGGGAATACCACAATAGTAGAAAGCAGAAAAATATTTGAATAGCTGAAAACCTTTCAAGTTTATTGAAAACCATTAATCTATGTATCCAAGAAGCTCAACTTACCCAATAGGATGAATTCAAAGAGATCCACATCTAGACATAATTAAAAAGCTGAAAACCAAGGACAAAGAGAAAATCTTGAAAGCAGCAAGAGAAATTTGACTCCTCACATACAAGGGAACCCCTATAAGATTAACAGCAGACTTCTCATCAGAAACAATGGAGAACAGTACATCACAACAAGAAGACACTGGAATGAACTATTCAAAATGCTGGGGGGGAACAAACTGCCAACCAAGAAGCTTCTATCCAGCAGAGCTATCTTTCAGAAATGAAAATAAAAACAGAGAATTCATTGCTAGTAGATCTACTTCACAATAAATACTAAAGGAAGTTCTTCAGATAAAAGCAAGTAAACCCAGATATAAATTCAAATCCATATGAAAAATCAAAGAGTAATGGTATTTACATAATTTTAAATGACAGTGTAAATGTATATTCTTTTTGCAACTGACTTAAAAAACAGTTGTATAAGATAATATGTAATTATAGTATTAGGCTTATAACATGTGGAAATATATCTGACAATAAGAGCACAAAGGGGGTGGGTGGGATCAAAGTTGTACTGGAGTAAGGAAGTGATATACCAAATGGTAACTCAGATCTGCAGGAACAAATGAAGAAAACCAGGAATGGTAAATAAGATGATAAACACAACAACAAACTTTGAATGTATGCTTGCTCTCCTATTCTCAGCTTTAATAAAAATTATATGAAGTAATTAATGTATTATGGGGTTTATAACATGTAGACATAATATGTGTAACAATAACAGCATAAAAGAGAAGAGAGAATAGAGCTACTACATAGGATTAAGGCTTCTGTATCTCGCTGGAATTAGGTTAGTATAAATCTGAAGTAGATTCTGATAAGATGTGTAGGGTAAGCCCTAGAACAACCATTAAGAAAATACCCCCCCTAAAAATAGTGAAAAATAACCATTAAAGGAAAAAAATGTTAAATTAGAAAATACTCACTTAATGCCAAAGAAAGCAGTAAAGAGGATTAGATTAACAAAAAAGACATGAGGGATACAGAGAAGTAAAAGATAAATGGCAGATATGATCCAACTGTATCAATAATAATGTGAATGGATTAAACTATTAAAAAGCAGAGGCTATCCAATCAAATTTTTTTATAAAGCATACGATCCAACTATGCAGTATCTTTAGAAAATATACTTTAGAGTTAAAAATAAAATTAGGCTGAAAATAAAAGAATGGAAAAAAATACATTTAAACAGTAGCCATAAGAGACTGTGGCTGATCCCCGAGGGTCCTTGAAACAGGATTCGTCCTAAATCTGGTTTAGCAGAATGAATGACAGACCTCTTATCACCAGATAGTTGAAGAGCTGGAGTCTGAGGTTATGGATCATGGTTTCTGATTGTTTATGATCCCCAGATTTTCAGAGTCAAGAGTACTTTAGTAAAGTCATCCATGGCTGTAATTTTAAGGATATCCAAGTCTAACCTTGAGACTTGACGCCTGAAGAAAGAAGTCAGAAGATCTGATTTTTGACTTAGGCAAAGCATTATGCACTCCACAGGATATTCCAGTGACTAATTCTGGGCCCTTTCTTTGCCAGAAAAGGCCCAGCCTGCTAAATTAAGAGAGGATAGAGGAAGAGGCATTGACTACATCCTTCTTCCCTCAACTCTGATTCTGGAGTTGCAGGGCATAGAAGTAGAATACCAGTGTGGCTAGTGAACTTGGGAGTCTGAAAATGCATACTTGCAGTGTTCATTCCTAGCTCTTTTCATTTTTATTAAAGATTTCATTCATACCTGCGAAAAGCTCTGCCATGAAGGAGACTGTGGACCATGCTCTCGTACATCAGTTATTTCCTGCAGATGCTCTTTCAGAACAAAGGTAAATCGTAAACAATGTTAGAGTTGTTATCACCCGTACCTTTTAAATTAGTGATTATGGGATGGGAGGAATCAAAATAACATAATAATGTTTTATTCCTCTCATAGTATGTATGATTCATTCAGTCCAGCCAGTGTATGCTGACAGCAACCAGAGGCCAGTTGTAGGGTAGGTATTGGGGGTGGGGGGAAGTATCACTCCAGGCTCAGAGACCAGTAATTGGGCTAAGGCAAGTATACAGATAGCTCTACCGAATACAGTGTGATAATGCTAGATGCTAGTATAGGACAAAAGCACTACTGCAAGGAGTTAGCTAACTAAGAAGTTGGAGAGAACACAGTCCACAAGATCACCTTCATTTCTGACACCCACTGTGAGAGTTTAGACAACTGCTGAATTAGAATAGTCCACAGGACCACCCTGACTTCTGATGCCAACTGCAAGTCCAGTGTCCCCAAGACCACCCTCAGGGTTTGATAATTCACTAAAAGGACTCAGCAGAACTCACTGAAAGCTGTTGTAATCGTGGTTACAGCAGGGGAAGGATACAGATTAATATCACCCAAAGGAAGAAACACACAGGGCAGAGTCCAAGAAATACCAAATATGAAGCTTCTAATTGTCCTCTCCCTATGGAGTTGGAACAGTGTTACTTTCTCAACATCAGTTGGTGATAATATGCATGGGGTATTGCCAACCAGGAAGGGTCACCCGAGCCTGGGTATTCAGTTTTTACTGAGGCTCTATTGTGTACACACGGTTGACCGCCCATGTAGCTGATCTCAATCTCCAGTGTCACCAGAGGTCTCCGGTTACCATGTGACCCAAAGCCCCACACTGAAGTACATCATTGGTCTTCGTGGTGTAGCCAGTCCCCACTTTAAGACTTTTCAGTATGGCCAGCCTGTACCCTAAATTATGTTACACTGTGTGAAGACCCAAGGCCTCAGGCAAACAGTGACACCCCTATCAAGCATGATATTCCAAAGGCTTAGAGATAACCTCCCAGAAGCCAATGGCAAAGGCCAGACCGCCCTTTCAAAAAGGTTAATTCTTAACTGTACAACTGTTTTGTCAATTTCTTCTTTCTGCCTGGGGCAGTTTTGATTGGACTTTTTGTTAGAAAAAGGACGTCTTACCATTTTTACCATTCCTATGCTTGTAACCAAAGGCAGGAGCCTTGCTGTGGAAGTCTTTGGGTAATCCAACTTGGAGAACATACCAAGTATTGATCTGTCCTCTTTGACCCACTTTCAGTGCACATTCACTGCTACCAAGCCCAAGGTCTGGGTAGCTGATGACTTGCAAATGTTCTGAGGATATGGTCCATAAATTGGGTGCTAGCTTATTAGGTAAGCTTTAGAATAAAAATGTAAAAATATAGCAGTTTACATGTGGCAAAAGTTGTGTGTGTGTGCAGTTTTTTTCCTGAAAGAAACTGCAGAGTACATGGGGCAGTAGAGATATTTTAAATGTCAGCTACAGGACCTTGAAGACTGTGAAGTACTGTGATTTAGTGATCACAATTTTAGTAATGCCCAGAGGAGCTCTTTGTGACCAAGAAGCACAGGCAGGTTGGGATGCGTGAGCTAGAAATGGCTACTGTCAGTTTGCTTCTTTCTCCCCAGCAATCCCATTCTCTGTGCTTTTTTGCTTCTCATTCACTGTCCTTCCTCACTCCCTTGAATACTGGACCTCATGGCAGTGAGTGTACTCATGAAAAGCTGTGTATAAATAGAATTTTTGCAAATAGGTTTTATTCTAAAATTGCTGGAGGCACTCCCTATTAGTATGAATTCTGTTGAAAACTTCGACAAAGTAAAAAATCTCTTTGAAACTGTTGATTATCACCTCATTGTTTAGCCAAATTTTTCATGAGATGTCTTTTGTAATGGAATGGGCTTTTCCATTGGAAGTAAGTTTTCTTTTTTCCTTTTTTTTTTTTTTTTTATTAAGATTTTACTTAGAGCAAGAGAAGGCATGAGTAGGGGAGGGACAGGGAGAGGGTAAAGCAAGATCCCCACTGAGCAGGGAGCCCGACTCAGGGGCTCTATCCCAGGACCCCGGGATCATGACCTGAGCTGAAGGCAGATGCTTAACCGACTGAGCCACCCAGGCGCCCCTGGAGTGAGTTTTCTAGATAAATAAATCCCTTGCCAGGAAGTTATTTTTCTTTGCTTTGTATACCTTTAGCCACCCCTCTTTTTCTTCAGATATTATAATTCCTAATCTACTTTAAATTAGGAGACCAGACCACAAAGATTGTTACAATGATATTTGCATGAAGTGTCAGTAAACCTGGGGCCCTGTTGTGAATAAAGCATATTAATATAGAGGCTGAGCTAACCTAGTCCCAGACGGGTAAAGTTGGTAAATAAGTGGCTGCCAGGGAAGTACAGGATATTTAGGATATACATGTTACATTTAGCATTATACTATAGTTGAGTTGTTTCATTTATTCCTAAAGGAGTTACTGTTGTCTTTTTTTCCTTTTTCCATAGGAGCTTCCATGTACCAGTCTAAAAAGTGAAGGTATGACTGGGAACGGGCAAGAGGGAACATTCTGGGGTAAAAGTAATTGTTCTCTATCTTGATAGGGGTTTGGGTTATGTATTTGTCATAATTCAGTAAAGGTAATTCAGTTAAGGTTTGTGTATTTCATTGTATGTAACTTTTACCTGAAAAGAAAAGTAAAAATCATAAATTAAATTCTAGTTAATGAAATGCTAAAGTTAGGGTAAGTGTACCCATATCTGCAGCTTACTTTGAAATGCATCAAATATTAAGATAAATTGATTGGTAGATAGAATAGGTGGATATGTGAAAAAGTAATGGTAGAATCTCAGTAATGGTCATATGGATATTCACTGTAAAGTTGTTTCAACTTCTTTATATGTTTGAAAATTTTCATAATAAAATGGTGGTAGTGGGGGTGAAGGTGAATAATACCTAATGCAGCAAACTTTTTACACACTGACTCTGACGCTTGATCCCCATAAGGCTTAATATGACTGTTGCATACCTGGAACAGGTACTCAGCCAGCAGCCTTCTTAAACTTGAGGACTATAGTGTTCTTTCTTCCTTTGTCCTTGATCCTGACATTCCATGCTATTACGATTCTGTCCTTTGCTAACCATCTCATAGTCTTTTGTTTAACCTTAAAACCTTTTTGGAAAAGTGATAAAAGTTAAATAGAAGTTAAATGTGTACAAAATTAAAGCTCTTATTCTGGCCAGGAAGAAAACTGTATTGGGTTAGGATGCTTTTGTTTGCAGGTATCGAAAACCCAGGGAAAAGTAACATCAGCAATAAGGGAGTTTACTGTCTCACATAATAGGAAGTGTGGAGGCAGAACAAGTCCAGGCTTGGTTAATTCCAGCCTCACTGATTCCAGGACACCAGGTCAGCTTCTCTGATTTTTTTGGTTTTTCCATCACGGGTGTAAGTTAGCTACAGCAAGTCCATACATCATACCCAACATCATCCAAAGTAAAGAGATTCTTAAGCTTCCCTTCCTTCATTCCCCCCCCCTCCCCCCCGCCCCCGAGAGAGCAAGTGGGGTGGGGGAAGGGCAAAGGGAGAGAGAATCTGAAGCCAGTCCCCCATTGAGTGCAGAGCCCGACTTGGGGCTTGATCTCACAACCCTGAGATCATGGCTGGAGCCGAAATCAAGAGCGATGCTTAACTGACTAAGCCACCCAGATGCTCCAAGCTTCCTTTCCTTCTTAAAGAGCAAGGAAAACAGTTCTGAGAGGTTCTCAATACACTTTGTATCACATGCTCCTGCCTAAACCGGACATTAACAAGGGGAATGAAATGAACAGGCTAGATAGACTATTATACTACATTCACACCTGGAAATGAGGAGCACATGGGCACCCAATTTCTGAACAAATTAAGGCTCTGTTAGCCTTAAGAAGGTGGGGAGTGGCTGTTTGGGAGGTAACTGGAAATACCTGCCTTAAGCCCACAGTCAAAATTTTGGTTATTAAAAAACATAATTTGAAAAAATTACGTTAATACACTTTTAAAGTAAAAAAATAACAGCAGTGTAAAGTAAAAAGTGAAATATACCCTAACCCGATTTTTCCCCTCCTAGTTTCACTTCCCTGATGAAACTTCTTAGTTTGTTGGGTCTGGGTCTTAGATCTTTTTCTGTATTCATATAGATGTATACACATGCCCATTAGTTTTGTTTTTTCTTCTAAACTTAGATTTATAGTAAACATGCTGTTTGCAACTTGGGTCTTTTTTTTTTCCTCAGTAATATATCAAAGACATTTTTCCGTGTCAGTGTATATAGCCCTCCCTCTTACAGAGTATTCTGTATGTGGGTATGCCACAGTATAGTTCACCATTGCCCTTTGGGTGGTCATTCAGGTTGTCTCCAGTTTTTCCCCCATTACGAATAATGCAGTAGCCATCTTGTCTGACATTTTAAAACTTTATGATGAAATATTTCAACCATAAGTGAGAGTAGAAAGATTAATATAATAAACCCCTAAGCACCTGTCACCCATCATCCATTATCAACATTTTGCCTGTCTTATTTCATCCATCCCTCCCTTCCCTACTTTTTATTTTCACTAGAGTACTTTGAAAACAAATCTCAAACATTATTTCACCCACCTAGCACCTAGCCCATTTTTAAAAATTGAGATAAAATTCACATAACCTAGAACGGGCCATTTTAAAGTATACAATTCAGTGGCATGTAGTAAATTCACGGTGTTGTGCAGCCATCACCTCTGTCTAGTTCCAAAACATTTTCATCACCCCAAGAGGAAACCCTGTATTCATCAAGTTTTCATTCCCCACTCACTCCTCCCTTAAACCCCTGGGAACCACTAATCTGCTTTCTGTCTCTATGGATTTACCTGTTCTGAGTTTTTCATATAAATGGAATCATATAGTATGTAACCTTTTATGCCTGGCTTCTTTCACTTAGCATGTTTTCAAGTTCATCCATGTTGTAGTACATATCAGTACTTCATTCCTCTTTATGACTGAATAATATCTCATTATATGGATATATTGCAATTTATCCATTCATCTCTTAACAGACATTTGGGTTGTTTCAGTCTTTTGGCTATTATGATTAGTGCTACTGTGAACATTTGTACACAAATTTTTGTTAAAATATGTGTTTAAAATTTTTTTGGATAGGGGCGTCTGGGTGGCTCAGTCGTTAAGCGTCTGCCTTCAGCTCAGGTCATGATCCCAGGGTCCTGGGATCGAGCCCCACGTCGGGCTCCCTGCTCTGGGGAGCCTGCTTCTCCCTCTTCCACTCCCCCTGCTTGTGTTCCCTCTCTTGCTGTGTCTTTCTCTGTCGGATAAATAAATAAAATCTTTAAAAAATAAAATAAAATTTTTTTGGATATATACCTACAAGTGGAATTGCTGGATCATATGGTAATTCTGTGTGTAATTTTTTGAAGAACTGCCACAGTAGTTTTCTGTAGCAGCTACATCATTTTACATTCCCATCAACAATGTATGAGGGTTCCAGTTTTTCCACATTCTCTCCAACACTTATTTTTTGTTTGGTTTTGGTTTTTATGTGTTTTTTTATTATAGCTATCTAAATAAATATATATGAAGTGATATGTCATTATGGTTTTGATTTGCATTTCCTTAGTGACATTGAACATTTTTTAATGTACTTTGCCATTTGTAATCTTCTTTGGAAAAGAGTCTTTGTAAGTTCTTTGCCAATCTTTTAATTGGGTGGTTTCTCTTGTTGAGTTGTAAGAGTTCTTTATGTATTTTGGGTCCTAGACCTTTATAGATAGATGATTTGCAAATATTTTCACCCATTATGTAGACTGTCTTTTCACTTTCTTAATGGTGTTCTTGGTGCACAAAATCTTTTAATTTTGATCAAGCCCAATTTCTGTTTTTTCTTTTGTTGATTGTGCTTTTGGTGTCTTAGCCACTTTTTTTTTTAGCCACTTTTAAAACTATATATGTAGGAATGATTTCTTTTCTTTCTTTTTTTTTTTTTAAAGATTTTATTTATCTTTAAAAGAAGGAACACAAGCAAGGGGGACTGGAAAAAGGAGAAGCAGGCTTCCCGCCGAGCAGGGAGCCCGATGTGGGGCTCGATCCCAGGACCCTGAGATCATGACCTGAGCCGAAGGCAATTGCTTAACCAACTGAGCCACCCAGGCACCCCAGGAATGATTTCTTAAGATAGAATTACCACTGAAATTTTTGATAGATACATATGTACATCAAAAATTTATACTCCTATCCACTGAGTGTGCCTTGTTCTCTCTACACCTTCACCCATACCAAATATTAATCAGTCTCCCATTGCCTTTTTTTGACAATCTGACAAATGAAAAATATCTTTTTATATTTATTTTCACCATAACTAACTTAATTATCTTATTACATTTGTATTTCTTCAGCTTGTAGTCACTCAAATATTTGTTGAATAAATGTTCATTCATATCCTTTGCCCTTTTTTTTTCTTTTTAATTGGCCACAGCAGATGCTACATTTATGTGTGATAAGCGGTGTAACAAGAAACGGTTGTGTGGACGGCATAAATGTAATGAGATATGCTGTGTGGTAAGTGGACCTATCATTAGGTACAGTCAGATATCTAGAAGCCTCAGCCATCTGGAATGTAGCCCAGATTTAGAAATCACTGGGAGGGACCCCTGACCAGCAGTGAGAGAGCTGCCCAGAGAGACAGGCCTTTTTAGGCCCTAGCCAGGTCAGCCTGTGGCAATATGGAGGAAGAGAAAGAAGAAGGCCTCAGGCTCCAGAGCCCAAGATCACCAGATGAGCAGATAGTCCTCTGCAGGAGATTATGTGCTGTCCTAACACACAGACTGGGCTGGTCTTAGGACTTCAGGGTTTGGGTTTCACATACAATGTGGATCAGGTCAGTAGGCAAAATGAGTAGGGCATTTTTGAAAGGAGCAATTTTCAGTTATCTGAAATAATTCACTTATATGGAACTAAATAAAGGAAGCACTCCCTGGCAGTACTGTATTACCATGTTGTGCGTGTGTGTCTTGTGTATAAACAAGATAACACAGTGCCAATACCAAAGTAGTGCATGTATACACACACTTATATACGTATATTATACATAATTGTTATTTCTAAAGTTTACATATTGATAAGATAAAGAGTGATAAAATTGGACAACGTACCAAGACTTATAAATCAGTATTCGAAAGCTTAAAGACTTCCTCTTATTATTGAAAATTTCAAACATATACAAAAGCAGAGAGATTAGTATGAGTCTTAAATAGCCAACACCCAGCTTCAGTAGTGATCAGTTCATGACTAATCTTGTTTCATCCACATCCACACCTACTCCCTCTAATTATTTTGAAGCTAATCCCAGACATCATTTCATCCATAAATGTGGAGAGCTTCTCTTTTATTACTCTTCTTGTTGTTTGTGGAAAATATAAATGGAGATAATTTTACAAACAAATATGAATCTCTTTGTAGGATAAGGAGCACAAGTGTCCTTTGATTTGTGGGAGGAAACTCCGTTGTGGCCTTCATAGATGTGAAGAACCTTGTCACCGTGGGAACTGCCAGTCCTGCTGGCAAGCCAGTGAGTGTCTTCACTGTATGCTTTAAGTTTTCTAGAAATTCAGGCATAATATATTTTGAGGGATTGATTTACTTAATTTGGTATGGGTTACTGAACTAAGCCTAAATATTTCAGATATGTTGAGACGTTAAAAAAAAGTTATTCTGGTGCTGTGTTGTCTTCCCAGAATGTATAAAACCTGGGATGTAAGCAAGAATGCTAAGATGAGATCTGGCTCATTACTGGATTACTCTTAAATATCATTAACAGATTCTGTCCTCAACGATTTTCTTTCTCTATATTAGCAGCTGTTTAGAAACTTGGTTTTAGGACGCATTTACATTCTTAAAAATTATCAAGGACCCTCAAAGAGCTCTTTTTATGTGATTTATATCTGTTTACCCTAGTAGAAATTAAAACATTTTTATAAAGATTTTTTTTTTAAAGATTTTATTTATTTATTCAACAGAGAGAGAGAGACAGCGAGAGAGGGAACACAAGCAGGGGGAGTGGGAGAGGGAGAAGCAGGCTTCCCGCCGAGCAGGGAGCCCGATGCGGGGCTCGATCCCAGGACCCTGGGATCATGACCTGAGCCGAAGGCAGACGCTTAATGACTGAGCCACCCAGGTGCCCCCATTTTTTTTAAAGATTTTATTTATTTATACTGCTTCTCCCTCTCCTTCTGCCCCTCCCCCACTCATGCTGTCTCTCTCTTTCTCTCAAATAAAATCTTTTAAGAAGGTAATAGACTCATTGCATATTAATATAAATGACTTCTTTTTAAGGATTTTGTTTATTTGAGGGGCGCCTGGGTGGCTCAGTCGTTAAGCGTCTGCCTTCGGCTCAGGTCATGATCCCAGGGTCCTATGATCAAGCCCCTTACCGGGCTCCCTGCTCAGCCCTTTTTTTTTTTTTAAGATTTTATTTATTTATTTATTTATTTGACAGAGAGAGAGACAGCGAGAGAGGGAACACAAGCAGGGGGAGTGGGAGAGGGAGAAGCAGGCTTCCCGCTGCGCAGGGAGCCTGATGTGGGGCTCGATCCCAGGACCTTGGGATCATGACCTGAGTCGAAGGCAGACGCTTAATGACTGAGGCACCCAGGCGCCCCAAATAAATAAATAAAATCTTTAAAAAAAAAGGACTTTATTTATTTGAGAGAGAGAGAGAGAGAGCATGAGTCGTGGGGGAGGGGCAGAGGGAGACACAGACTCCCCACTGAGTAGGGAGCCCAATGTGGGGCTCAGTCCCAGGACCCTGGGATCATGAGCTGAAGGCAGATGCTTAACCAACTGAGACACGCAGGTGTCCTTTAATGACATATTTTTAAAACTTTTTTTTTAACTAGAAGAGTAGATGGGTTCTCATATCTGCTTCTACATTAATCTGTTGCAGTATAGAGTTGAAGGAAATGAAAAAAATCTGGCCTTACATAGATATATAGTTGAAAAAGAGAGTATAATCGTGGATATTATTTTTTTGAAATTATACCAAAACTCAACCTCATTTCAGAAGGGACTTGAGTCCAGGGTTTTGTTTTTGTTCTCTGTCACATTAAAATTCATTGGTTTTTCTTATATTTTGAATGGATCTTTTACCCATGCATGATTTTATAGCATCGCACATTGATCATTTGGAAATGAATTATTCACTGTGCTATGCAGATTTTTGAAATGGTGAAAAATTTTATAATATTAAAAATTTACATTCATTAATATAACTACCAATCTCATCAGAAAAGTCTTGGGAAAAGTATTAGGAAGTTGTCAAGCTCATAGTGGTAAATACATATTTTCCAAAATTCTGTTTTCACTTGAAGGCTTGAAAGTTGGTTTTTCTGAATTGATAGGCTCACTTTGGTAATTTTTGATAAAATGTATGCCAGATACCCAAGTCTAAATAACCATAGCTTGTCAGTCATTCTTTCAAGTAAAAATGGTATTCTAGCTCACAACTCCAACAAGTGCAGTTCTTTAAAACAACCAGATTATATTTTAGTGTGCAGCGAAAGTGCTTTATGCAGATTTCCCACTTTGTTTCACAGATTATGAATTTGTATTTAAGAAGACATGTATTTAAGAACTAAATTGTCTTTCTTTTTACTGCTTCATCAAGGACTTTCTTAAGTGAAACTAGCATTTTTTATTTATTCTAAGTGCTTGGCAGTGAGAAATACCATGATTACATTTGGTACTACTGCCTTGATCTGTGCTAAAGTCCTGGCAGTTTTACTAACCGTTGCTTTTGTACCATCAGTGTAAATGTCAACATAGTGAAAACAAAAATAATATCTTAGTCTTATGAAAATAATTTTGGCCCTATGGACTCCCTGAAAGGATCTCAGGGACCCTTAGGCATCAACAGAGCACACTTTGAGAACTGCTGCATTAAAAGATTGGCTTAGATCAAGATTTCCCAAAATGTCTTTTGCTAGAATGCTAGGCCTACTTCATTTCAAAAAAAGAGTTGAGTCCGTGCTTTGATATAAATCACACATATGGGGGCACCTGGGTGGCTCAGTCAGTTAAGGGTCTGCCTTCGGCTCAGGTCATGATCTCAGGGTCCTGGGATCGAGCCCCGTTTTGGACACCCTGCTCAGTGGAGAATCTGCTTGCTTCTCCCTCTGCTCCTCCCCCCTGCTCATTCTCTCTCTTTCTCTCTCTCAAATAAATAATCTTTTAAAAATAAATAAATCACATACATGGATTCCATGAAAACAACTTATATAGCCCCTTTCCCTTTATCTAGCTATTTCTCATAATAAGCTTTTTGAATGGATAGGCCAAAGTTTGGTATCACCACCTCACCAATAGAAAGCTGAGAAGGATTAAGTTACCAGCCCATAATTACTTAGTGAGTAAGTAGTAGGTCCAGGACTCGAAGCCTAAGTCTCCTGACTGTATTTATAGGGCTCTTTCTGCCACATTGTGTAGCCTCTGAAGGGTTTGGTGGAAAGAGTACTGACTGGAGAAGAGCAGTGGGTGGAAGACTCTTGAGAGCCCTGGGCTTCCTAATTATTAGTGACTTGGTTGAGATCAACAGCCAAAGGCCTGGCCTCTACCAAGACTCAGAATTGGAGAACTGTTTCCCCTTGGGATTTAGGAGTTAGGAGAGCTCTTGAGGTGGGCTGCTTGTTGGAGCTGTCCAGTGTGAGTCATCATTTTGATTTAGCTTGGGAAATGTGCGTAATGAACTTGGATGCAGCTCTGTGCTTCGTTTCAACTTCATATTTCTAGTGTGATAGGTGTTGATTACACCTGTAAGAATTTCGGGGTGGGGGGCGCCTGGGTGGCTCAGTCCATTAAGCGTCTGCCTTCAGCTCAGGTCATGATCTTGTGGTCCTGGGATCAAACCCCACATCAGCCTCCCTGCTTAGCAGGGAGCCTGCTTCTTCCTCTCCCTCTGTTCCTCCCCACTGCTCGTGCACACGCACTCTCTCTCTCTCTCAAATAAATAAAATCTTTAAAAAAAAGAATTTTTTTGAATGGCTTCAGTGGCTCTCTGAAGTTTATATTCAAATGTATACTTTAGTATGTTTGTTAATTATCTGTGGCTTTCATAATCTCTATCCTTTTCCCTAACCAAAGGAGTTTGGGAAAAAAAACTATACCTTTAGTGGAAGTCTCCTCTTCTCAAAAGAGATGGTCTGTAGATCTGTTGTCTATAAAATACATGTAAAAGTGTCCTGGGTTGCTCATGGACTTAGAGTTTGTTGCAAATAACATACCTGTCTGCTCCTTTGCCACCAGCTCAACTTTAATAAAATAAAAACCTTTTGTGAAAAAAGCAGTCCCCTAAAAGAAAAAAATGCAAGCCAAAAAAAGTGTGTGTGGTCTGTCTGTGTAAATATGTGTGTGCACATTCCAAACTCAGAAAGATTGTTTTATTTCACCTGCCTCTCCATCAGGTTTTGATGAGCTAACCTGCCACTGTGGTGCGTCAGTGATCTACCCGCCTGTTCCCTGTGGTACAAGACCCCCTGAGTGTACCCAGACCTGTGCCAGAGTCCACGAATGTGACCATCCAGGTGGGTCCCACCTCCTTACTCCGCACCTCACAGCTTGCTTACACTGTGTCATTTTGGATGTTGCATGACAGTCTTCAGTGCTCTGAGGTCGTGTTGTGATGGCCACCCCTTGTTCCCTGTTCTCGGGCTGCTTCTGTGAAGGTGGGTCTGTGATCTGGGCCACAGCCGGGAATCACAGTGCCCTCCATCTCTGTACTCTGTGGATGTCACACACACCCGAAAGGCTGGGAGAACCTCCAGCTGGTCTTATCTTTCAGGGACTTTTCTTCTTTTCTTGTTGCCTCCAATTTGGATGTATATTTCAAGGTTGAGCATCTCTTTGCAAAATTGAAAGTCACTTGTTTTTTGTGGTTGCTGTTGTTATGGAAGTAATGTATGTTTATTGTATAAAAAGAAAGAGAGTGAGATAAAATCAGTAAAGTCAAAAGATTGGATTTAAATCATCTATTATGCCAGCTTGTAGGAATTACACATTAGTATGTATTTTTCAGGGCTTTTTTTCTATGGGCAAAAATATATATTTGCGTTTTTTTCCTTCGCGTAAAATAAAAGTGGGATCCTACTGATTTTATTTTAATTATTTTCTTCTCTTATTATTGTATTTTGAATCTCTCTTCTTATCAATGAATATTTTTCTACAATATAGATTTTTTTAAAGATTTATTTGAGGGCGCCTGGGTGGCTCAGTTGGTTAAGCGACTGCCTTCGGCTCAGGTCATGATCCTGGAGTCCCTGGATCGAGTCCCGCATCGGGCTCCCTGCTCGGCAGGGAGTCTGCTTCTCCCTCTCCCACTCCCCGTTTGTGTTCCCTCTCTCTCTGTGTCTTTCTCTGTCAAATAAAATCTTAAAAAAAAAAAAGATTTATTTGAGAGAGAGCGCACAAGTAGGAAGGGCAGAGGGAGAGGGAGAGAGAATCTCAAGCACACTCCCTGCTGAGTGCAGAGCCCAATGTGGAGTTCAGTCTCACAACCCTGAGATCACGACCTGAGCCGAAACCAAGAGTTGATGCTCAACCAAATGTGCCCAGGTGCCCCTCTCCAGTATAGATTTTTAATAATTAATAGCTTTACATGGATGGGCCATAACTTAGTCTCATGTTGCTGGACAATTAAGTTGTTTCCAATTCTTCTCTCATAAACTGCTGTAGACACCAGACCAGTAGTTACTTAACATCACCCATTTTCTGTTCCCAGAGGCTTTCCTCTGGGACCATATTGGGCTCATCATTTCATTTTACCAAGTCCCAGAGGCAAACCTGAAATAACTCAAGTCACCAGATTTGGCACTTACACTTAATCTGGCCATATGAATCAGACTGACAAATAGACAACCAGTTCTCAAATTTTTAAGTTAATAGAGTAAAACAGAATTAAGTAAATTCCTAATGAAGTAAAAGGTCTCTCCTTTTCTGGGGACCTTAGGATGGCCCTTCCCACTTAGTCTGCAAGCCCTTACTTCAGTGTTCACACCAGCATGAAGTAAGTGCCCAAGGCAATACTCACCCACTTCCTCCTTTACACTCACTTGCAGATGATACAGATGAAGTCCACATCCTTGTGGTTAATGTCCATAGTGAGAACTTAACCATTTATGAGATGTTTTAGCCTGCTTTTGTTAAGCATTCATTTAACTTCTTTGAGTGTTAGTTGTATATCCAGCATGGTATCAGACACAGGTTCAGAGGAAGAAAAAAGTAGCCCATGATCTAGAGACTCTTATGTTCTTCCCAAGAGGAAGAGGGTAGTTATGTGCACATGACACAGCCATTACATGAAAATGGGCCAGATAACATGGTAGCAAACCATCTGCAAAAGACCTCAGACATGAGGGAGTGTAAGAGAGCTCAAGGTCGGGTATGGTCAGCCAAGGAAGGCTTTGTTGTAGGAGATGAGTTTGGATGAACTGTCTCTTACAGACAGCAAGGAAATTGAAAGGTATCACGGGAGCATGTCAGATGGAATGAGTAGCAAAGATAGCTAAGCAAAAGTGAGCAGTTGCCATGTAAGGGTAGGGCCAAAAGAATGATTGAGTAGAATGGACAGACCAGGGGCTGTGCCGTAGGAAATGAGTGGAAAAACTGCCTCCCTCTCTGCTTCTCTGTGCATGTGTCTGTCCTGCCTCAGTGGGGTTTCTTTTTCTCACTCATGCTCATCCTTCAACACTTTAATAGAAAGCCACCTACTTTTTACTTTCCTATTTTCCATTTTAAAAAGTAATCCCAGGGTCGCCTGGGTGGTTCAGTCGATTAAGCGTTTGCCTTCGTCTCAGGTCATGATCCCAGGGTGCTGGGATCGAGCCCCACGTGAGGCTCCCTGCTAGCAGGGAGCCTGCTTCTTCTTCCGCCCTTCCCCCTCTGCTCTTGTGCTGTCTCTGTCCCTCAAATAAATAAATAAAATCTTTAAAAAAATAAAAAGAACTCCCAGCTTCTAAACTTAAAAGTTCCATGTTATATACCATTATAACATGTGTAATAGTTTATGTGGCTTTATTATTTTTTTAAAGATTTATTTATTTATTTGAGAGAGAGAGAGAGAGAGCACGAGCAGCGGGGAGGAGCAGACTCCTCACTGAGCAGGGAGCCTGACGTGGGGCTTGATCTCATGACTCTGAGATCATGACCTGAGCCGAAGTCAGATGCTTAACCGACTGGTGCCCCAGTTTATGTGGCTTTATTTAAATATTATTCCTAAACATAATTCCTAATTTCCTTTCTCTTTTAACAGTGTATCATTCTTGTCATAGTGAAGAGAAGTGTCCCCCCTGTACTTTCCTAACTCAGAAATGGTGCATGGGAAAACACGAGGTAAGTTTTCTCTCTCAAGTGTTTATTGTTCCAGCTAGAGATTTATGATTAAATTACTTTTAGAATTGTTAGTCTCTTTGTTTCTGAAAGTAAAAATATACTCCAAGAAGCGGAGATTTGCTATTGCCACTTTTTTCTTCCTTTTTTTTTTTTTAATTAAGATATAATTTGCATAAAATTTACCCATCACCATGCTATGGCTAAATACTGGTAGAAGAAGTAGAAGAATCCAGGGCACCTGGGTGGCTCAGTCGGTTGAGCTTCCGACTCTTGATTTCAGTTCAGGTCATGATCCTCAGGGTCATGAGAATCCCGCGTTCAGCAGGGAGTCTCCCTCTCTGTCTCTCTCCCTCTCCCTCCCCCTCTCCCACCACCCCTCCCCTCGCTCGTGTGCTCTCTCTCTCTCTCTCTCTCTAAAATAAATCTAAAAGGGCGCCTGGGTGGCTCAGTTGGTTAAGCGACTGCCTTCGGCTCAGGTCGTGATCCTGGAGTCCTGGGATCGAGTCCCGCATCGGGCTCCCTGCTCAACGGGGAGTCTGCTTCTCCCTCTGACCCTCCTCCCTCTCATGCTCTATCTCATTCTCTCTCTCAAATAAATAAATAAAATCTTTTAAAAAATAAATAAATAAAAATAAAATAAAATAAAATAAATCTAAAAAAAAATAAAATAAGATTTACCCCTTTAAGTGTACAGGTCCTTGAATTTTGACAAAAACATTCATACAGTCATGTAATCACCACCACAGTCAAGATGCAGAATAGTTCATTCACCCCCAAATATTCCTTCATGTCTGTATAATTTTCACCCCCTATCTCCTGGCCCTGGCAACCAGTGATCTATTGTCTGTCCCAGTAGTTTTGCCTTTTCCGGAATGTCACATAAATGAAATCATACAATGGGTAGTATTTTGAGCCTCTTTTGCTATCATTTTTACTCTGGTTGCAATCAAGTGAAAGTCAGTTGGCTTGAGAACATGAGCTGTGTTCAGAGACAACTTTTAGGTTAACCAGCATGGGAGAGGTTGCTAGCCTGGGTAAAGGTGTTACAGTGAGAGCATCCCAAGAGTGGAGGTGGTCTCTCCACCAGCTGCCACTGTTCCTTCCTCTATGCCCCGTGCAGCTTCCTGTCCTGGCCACTGGATCAAAACACCTTCCTCCAGGCTCATCTACGCCTCCGCAGTGCCACTACTATGAAGGACTTTCATCCTCATTCTCAACTTGTAAGCTTATTTGGCACCATTGACTATAGACCCTTGGAAGCACTTTCAAAAAATTCTTAATTTAAAAAATGCATATTCATTGTAGACAATTAAGAATATACAATTCTGCAATCCAGAAAGAAATAGTCTTAACATTCTTGTGCATAGATTATCAGGCATGTGTGATACATACTTTCTCATACTCTATTAAGATCATACTATTTTTATGGGACACCTGGGTGGCTCACTCGATTGAGTATCCAGCTCTTGATCTCAGCTCAGGTCTTGATCTCAGGGATGTGAGTTCAAGCCCTGTGCCCACCGTGGAGCCTACTTTAAAAAAAAAAAAAAAAAGTTGATACTATTTTGTAACTTTCTTCTTACTTCATAACATGTTAGCCAGCATTTTTGGAAACTCTTGACATCTATGACAACATGCTTTCAGTATCTTTATCTTGATCGACATATTTTCTCCCCTTATTTCCTGTGAGTGGTTCTCAAGTCATAGTCCTTATAAATCTCATTTCCTCTGAGAGTAACCATTCTAAGACATCCAGGTATTATCTTTGTGTTGATGGCTTATTTGGACTTCATGCGACAAATACTGATTGCATACCTACTATGTGCTAGATATAACAGGCCTGGTTCGAGTGATTCAGAAGAGAATAAGACAGGTGTGACTGCTCCCCTCGTGGAGCCTTCACTCTGGGGCGGGAGACAGGCATGTAAACAGTCAATTACAAGTGCAGTGGCAGGGGAAGTCCAAAGTACTGAGCGGGATCGAAGGAGCCCACACCCAGGGAAGGTGTTTGTAGAGGAAGTGACCTCCTAAAGGATAATGAAAAGGTAGACAAGTAATGAGGGGAGGGGACAACAGAGGATATAGCGTGTGCAAAAATTATCTCTGGACTCTGGCAGTAGTGTAAATTTTTAGTGATTGGGAACTACATTCTACCAAAATACTTCTAAAGTGATTCTAAAGCAATTAGAAGCATGTACGTCTTAGACTTTGGAAGCCTCTTCAAGAGTAAAAGTTATGTGTCACTAGAATCAAAGTATATTCCTCATTTTGAGGGTTCTTGGAAGAATTTGAGTGAATACATAAGAGTAACCTTTGGTCCCACAGAAGTAAAATTCCAGCATCTTTTTCCTGGAGTAAGGAATCTTGGAAGAAGGTGATTTAAAAAATGAGTTTGGGGTTTCATGGCCTGTTGCCCCTTAATATTTTAAATGAAAAAGCTGCTTAAAGCTATGAAGACCATGAATCAGGAGATGTGAGGAGAGTTGATTATTTATGTAAAACGGCCCTGCCAGCAGTCTTGAAACCATGGCTCAAGGGTGTCCCCAACCCTCAGGGTTCATGTGTCAACTCAGTGCCCTAGCTGTTTGCAGAACGGAGTGGGGAAGATCATCTGATCCTCTCAGTTGGTCATAGCATTTTCAAATACTCCCTAGTTATCTGGTTTCATGTACTTGTTACCCACCCTGGGAAGTGTGGGTCTTAAGTCACACTTGGTTGCTAGCACAAATTCTTTTGGATCATAACAAGTATTATTAAATAAGGTTCAGATTTGTTTATTTTCAAGTTAACCTTTCAGATTTTAAAGATCAGCCTAATTTTTTTCAGATAAGAGTAACTTTTTGAAAATTCAGAAATGTTTAAATACGAAATTAAAACTCATCCCAAATCCCACACGGAGATAAGAATCTAGCTACTTCTGTCTCTCCTAGTTACGGAGCAACATCCCCTGTCACCTGGCTGATATCTCTTGCGGATTACCCTGCAGTGCCACGCTGCCGTGTGGGATGCACAAGTGTCAGAGACTCTGTCACAAAGGAGAGTGTCTTGTGGATGAGGCCTGCAAGCAGCCCTGCCCCACCCCCAGAGCTGACTGTGGCCACCCGTGTATGGCCCCCTGCCACCCCAGCTCACCCTGCCCCATGACTGCTTGTAAAGCCAAGGTGCGTATTCCTGACTCCAGATAGGGCATTGACTGTGGTTCTGGGGCTACTCAGGAGTCCGGAACTGCTTGTAGAAGTGCCTGGGCACACATTCTAATCAGAAGTCATTGGTTGCAAGGAAGTGCAAGTTAAATTAGCAAGAGAAAGGTGGAGTATTACACAGATTTCTGTCTGCCCAGTTTGAAATGGCCTTTTAGTTCAGGAGGTGCCCACTGCCACCTGACAACAGTCTCTGTCTCTCTCCCTTAGAGCAGATTCTCAAGAGAGACTCCGATTGCCTGCTCCATTTATTCAACAAATATATAAGTGTTTTTTGCAGGATGTTTTGCTAGGTGCTGGGGCTATACCAGTGAGCAGGAGACACAAAGTCCCTTCAATTAGATGGGACAGATAATACTCAGATAATGAATTATGACTGTGGTGAACAGGAAGTTACACCCTTGTAGAGGGTGCTGTGAGGGCATGTGAGTGGGCAACTTAGCCGGGTCCAAGGGATCTAAGCAAGGCCTCCCTGAGGAGATGAAAGCAGACTGATGAGGTGGACTTGATTAGGCTTTGGGTGGTCTTGGCCAGGTTCAGTGGTAAAAACTTCATTCTAGGCCTGCCCCTTCAGGTAGGGTTAAGGACAGGAGTAGTTCCCAGAAAGAGTCACTGTAGAGTGAACAGTTCTCCTAGTGTGTCCACTACCACATTGTCAGTTTGTGTGCATGGTTAGCTTCCTCCATCCTGAAGGGTAGCCACTCACTGGCTGTATTCTCTGCCATGGTTGGATTTGAGAGAGGCTTTAAAAGTGAAACCTGCCTATTCACATGGTTTCCATGTGCTGCTAAAAGTCCCTCCATGTTAATCTTATTTCAGATAGAGCTGCAGTGTGAATGTGGACGAAGAAAAGAGATGATGATTTGCTCCGAAGCATCCAGTACTTATCAAAGGTTAGTGCTACTTAAATGTTAACAGCGGTGGATCTCAGTCTACGGAAGGTACACATGTGTATATGTGTGTTTATTGTCAAATCCTTGCAACTTTTGTCAAGTTTGGAAAGTTTTTTCTTTTTTTTAGAAAAAGCTTGTGCAGGGGCACCTGGGTAGCTCAGTCGGTTAAGTGTTTGGTTTCAGCTCCGGTCATGATTTTGTGGTCACGGGATAGAGCCCTGAGTCAGGCTATGCACTCAGTGTGGAGTCTGCTTCAGATTTCCTCTCCCTCCCACTTGTGCACTTGCTCTCTCTCTCTCTCAAATAAATAAATAGATATTTTTAAAAAAAAGAAAAGAAAGAGTGTGCACAAGCTGGGGGTGGTGGGAGGGGTGGAGGGAGAGAAAATCTTAAGCATACTCCCCTGCTGAGCGTGGAGCCCGACGCAGGGCTCAATCCCATGACCCTGAGATCATGCGACCTGAGCCAAAATCAAGAATCAGACTTAACCGACTGAGCCACCCAGGTGCCCCCTGGAAAGTTTTTTAAAATAAGATTTCCTAAAAAAAACAAAAAATAAATAAATAAATTTTCCAGAATCTAGTTTTTCTGGTTCAAAGAAAAAGTACTGCTTTGTGTCCCTTTCCTTCCCTAACTTTCATTTGTAAAATAACCTTTTTATTTTTCCTCCTCTTTCTTTCTCTCTCTCCCTTCTGGTCTTATGACACCAAGGGATCAGAAGGGATGATGTCTTGAAGTTGCATGAATTGCTTTAACGTCCCACCACTTGTGGTGGCACAACCAGGACCAAGTCCTGTGCTCCTCCTCTGTAGTGGGGGTTTCTGACTGTTCTCTGAATTGTTTTTGCAGCCTCCTGAAATCCTGGGACTGGGTAGCCAGAAAAGGATCTCAGTAAGGAGAAGCTATTAGGGATGGATGGTTGTGTTTGTCTCTGATTACATGCAGAGATGTGTCATGGAGATACAGTTTTTGGAGTACGAAGACATCAGAGTGGCTTTGATATCAGTGGGTTTGACTATTTACTGAATGCCAGGCATAGGCCTGGATATTTAAGGGGGATTGAATAGACTATCTCATTGCTTCTTCTGGAGCTGCTTAGAATCTATTTGAGGATATATGACATAAACCTATGGGTAGTTCATAGCAGGTGGGTTTCTGAGGCCCACAATTGTCCAGTGGTAGGTTCAGTTTGAAAGAAGTCTTCTGTATACCTAGTATTAGGACATTCTTAGGAAACTTCAATGCCTTTTCTTCCCTTTCTTTTTTATACTTCAGAATAGCTGCTATTTCCATAGCCTCTAAAATAACAGACATGCAGCTTGGAGATTCAGTGGAAATCAGCAAATTAATTACTAAGAAGGAAATTCACCAAGCCAGGTAATTTTTAAAATGTATGTCTTCTGTTAGAATTAATTTCCAGAGGGCAGGAACCATTCATTTGTCTCAATCTCCCAGAGCAAAGCCTTGCACACACAGTAGATGTTCCAACAGACATTTGATGTTAAGAGACTACCCTCACTCCAATCCCACAAATCTTACTCAGGATATAGCTATGACCAGAGGAGACTTTTCCAGGCCTCTCTTCAAACAGTAGCCAGAGGGAGCAGAGACCTAGATGTGTCCAGCCCAACCCACAGAGAACCATCTGTGTCAAGAGAGGGGGGTGGGGCTGTCAGAAGGTCCTTAGGTCATTGGGACATTGGGGACACTTTGAGGCCCTTCTGAGGACTCCTAGATTTGATTCCCATAACCCAGAGACCCACCCACCTGTCCTTGAGAGGGACCTCGTGCAACCCTGTTTTGGCCAGAGTCTGCTCTGTTTCCAGGTTGACAAAGAACTTATTGCTGGGTAGGAGCTATGAAAATCTGTGCCCTGACTTTATCTTTTTCATTTGTTTCTCAAGGCTGGAGTGTGATGAGGAGTGTTTAGCCTTGGAAAGGAAAAAGTAAGTCATTTCAACTGCTTTTTATCTACTTGTTCTTGAGCTCTGTGAAATTAATAGGAGGGAGCAACCTTTCAAGCATTCATTCAGCACCTGCTCTGAGTCTTTTGCTGCTATTGGAGATCAAGAGAAATTCGATCATCAGGAATTGAAATATCTAAGGATAAACCACTTAGGTGATTTCAGCATATTTCTGAAACATGAGCTTGTTGGTTTGGGGCATGGTATAACATCACATGTCACAGCATACTTATTCACTGACTGGCAGACTTCCTGATTCCAGTGGAGATAAGAAGCT
Source organism: Neomonachus schauinslandi (assembly GCF_002201575.2). Taxonomy (NCBI): domain Eukaryota; kingdom Metazoa; phylum Chordata; class Mammalia; order Carnivora; family Phocidae; genus Neomonachus; species Neomonachus schauinslandi. The sequence continues at coordinate 56,158,294 of NC_058415.1, forward strand.
AAAAATTTTTTTAATGACCTTTATGTTGAAGTATAACATACATATAGAAAGTTCAGAAGTGTACAGAAGTCATCACAAAGTAAATACAGTGGTGTAATCAGCACCCAGGTCAAGAAATAGAAAATTTCCAGAACACTTTCGTACACAGGTAAAATGTATCTTTCGTATAAAGATAAAATGTCTATCCTGACTTCTAACACTTTAGATTAGTGTTGTCTGTTTTGAACTTTATATAAATGATGAAATCTTATAGTTGGTATTATTTTTGTCTGGCTTCTTTAATTACATTTGTGATATTCCTCTTGTTGCATGTAGCAATACTTTGTTCATTTGCATTCCTCCATGATATTTTACTATGTTAAGATATTATAATTTATTTATCATTCTACCATTAATAGGTATGTGTGTGGTTATCAGTATTGGGCTATTACAAATAATGCTCTGTTAAGAACATCCGTATATTCCCTTTGCTATATATACATACTCATTTCTGTTAGTTACAAACTTAGGAGTAGAATTACCGATTAATAGGGTATTCATATGTTCAGCTTTAGTCAGCTCTACGCAGTGGTATCCAAAATGGTTGTATCATATTATACTCCCACCAGCAGGGTAATAGTTTCCATTGCTCTACACTTATATTAGCTCTTAGAATTGTTGGTCTTTTAAATTTTAATCTATTCTTGTGAATGTATATCTGGATGTCATTGAACTTTTAGTTTATATTTCCCTGATGACTAGTGAGGTTGAATACTTTTTTATATGTTTATTCGCAATTTGGATATCCCTTTTTGTGAAGTGCCTGTTCAACTTTTTTGTTTATTTTGTAATTGTGTTGTCTTTTTTATATTGATTAGTAGGAGTTTTTTATATATTTTGGATATGAATCCTTTGTTGGTTTTATATATTGTATTTTCCTGTACTTCGTGCTTTCAGTTTTCACTCTCTTAATGGTATCTTTTGATAAGCAGAAGTTTCTAATTTTAATGTAGTCCAGTTTATCAATCTTTTCCTTAGTGACTAATGTTTTTTATGTCCTGTTTAAGGAGTATTTGTCTATCCTGAGGTCATGATTATACTCTTATTGTCTAGAAGCTGTATCATTTTACCTGTCATGTTTAGATCTACAGTTGACTGGACTGATTTTTTTTTAAGATTTATTTATTTATTTGACAGAGAGAGAGAGCACAAGAAGGTAGAGCAGCAGGCAGAGGGAGAGAGGGAGAAGCAGACTCCCTGCTGAGCAGGGAGCCCAACATGGGGCTCGATCCCCGGACCCTGGGATCATGACCTGAGCCAAAGGCAGACGCTTAACCGACTGAGCCACCCAGGCGCCCCTGGACTGATTTTTTTGAGCATAGTTTAAGGAGAGTTCACAGTTCAGTTTTTTTCCATGTGAATATCCATGTGACCAGTACTGTTACCAAGATGTTCTTTTCCCAGTCTTTCCAGTGCCATTTGTCTTAAATCAAGTATTCATATTATGTGTGAATCTATTGCTGAGTTCCTTCTCTTCCATCACACTAGTGTCACACTCTCTTAATTGTGGTACCTTTATAACAATAAAGGTGTTTTGTTTTTTTTTTTAAAGATTTTATTTATTTCTTTGACAGAGAGAGAGACAGCGAGAGAGGGAACCACAAGCAGGGGGAGTGGGAGAAGGAGAAGCAGGCTTCCCGCTGAGCAGGGAGCCCAATGTGTGGCTTGATCCCAGGACCCTAGCATCATGACCTGACCCGAAGGCAGACACTTAACGGCTGAGCCACCCAGGTGCCCCACAGTAAAGGTCCTAATATCTGATAGTATATCTCTTCAAGCATGGTTCTTCAAGATTAACTTGGCTATTCTTGGGCATTTGCATTTCCATTTAAACTTTATAGAGTGAGCTTATCAATATCTGCCAAAAAACCTACTAAGATTTTTACTGAATTGGTATTTAATTTATAGATCAATTGGGGGAGATTTGACGTTTTTATATTAAGTCTCTTAATCCACGAGCAAAGTATATCCTTCCATTTATTCCTGTCTTCTTTGATTTCTCTCAGTAATACTTTATAGTTTTCTGTGTACAGATTTTGCACATCTTTCAGTAGACTTGTTCCGTGCTTTTGGTGTTTTTTGACACCTATTTAAATGGTAATTTTTCGGGGCACCTGGGTGGCTCAGTTGGTTAAGCGACTGCCTTCGGCTCAGGTCATGATCCTGGAGTCCTGGGATCGAGTCCCACATCGGGCTCCCTGCTCAGCAGGGAGTCTGCTTCTCCCTCTGACCCTCCTCCCTCTCATGCTCTCTGTCTCTCATTCTCTCTCTCTCGCAAATAAATAAAATCTTAAAAAAATAAATAAATAAATGGTAATTTTTCTTGTATCACTTTTTTTTTTCCTCTCCCCCTTCTCCTCTCCCTTCCTCTATCACTTTTAAATTTTAATTTTCTAAAAAAAAAAATAATTTTCTAATTGCCTATTGCTGGTGTACAGAAATAGAATTGATGTTTGTTGACCTGTATTCACTTGCTAAATTCACTTACTGTTTCATGCCCTCTTCCAATAATAGTAGTTTTATTTTTTTACAGTTCTTAACTTTTTTCTTTTTCTTGCCTTATTGCACTGGCTAGAGCCTCCAGTACAGTGTTGAATAGAAGGTGGTAATAATAGACATTCCTGACATCAGGCAGCTTTGAATATCTCACCACTAAATATGATGTTTTCTGTTAGTTATTTGAGGATACTCTTTATTAGATTAAGGGGCATTTATTCAGTGACCAGCAGACTTCCTGGTTCTAACAGAGATTGATAAAAAGGTATAGCCCTCTAAATGTTAACAATTGGAGAATTTAGGTGAACTGGTGTATACAGACAGTCCCCAACTTATAGTGTGATTAACTTACAATTTTTCAAATTCACAGTGGTACAAAAGCAGTACACATTTAGTAGAAACCATGCCTCAAATTTTGATCTTCTCTCAGGCTAGCAATATTCAGTATACTGATCTCTTATGATACTGGGCAGCGACAGCAAACTGCAGCTCCCAGTCAGCCATGCAATCACAAGGGTAAACAACCCATACACTTAGAACCATTCTGTACCCATACAGCCATTCTGTTTTTCACTTTCAGTACACTGTTCAGTAAATTACATGAGATGTTCAACACTTAATTATAAAATAGACTTTGTGGAGTGCCTGGGTGGTTCAGTCGGTTGAGTGTCCAACTCTTGGTTTCAGCTCAGGTCATGATCTCAGGGTCATGGGGTCGAGCCTCATGTCAGGCTCTGCACTCAGTGGGGAATCTGCTTGAGATTCTCTCCCTCTCCCTCTGCCCCTTCCCCCATTCTTGCGTGTGCGTGCATGCACACACACACTCTCTCAAATAAATAAATAAAATCTTAAAAAATAAAATGGGCTTTATATAAGATGATTTTACCCAACTGTAACCTAAGGTAAGTGTTATGAGCACATTTAAGATAGGTTAAATGTATTAAATGCATTTTTTACTTACAATATTTTGAATTTACAGTGGTTTTATCATTATAAAATGATACTTTGTCACTTTGAAAATTTCTCAAGTTAAATAGCTAGACAAATGCAGCCAAAGTATAGTCCTATTTTATCTTGAAATTTGATTTTCCACTATTATTAACAGTACCTCTTTAAGTGGCTAAATGTGTAGGAGGTATATAATAAATAATAGCACTGCCCAAATTTCCCTTGGTAACTCTATAATAACTGCTGTTCAAAACTCTTGACCTTTAAGAACCATCAGTCACAATGTTCTCAGCTGCAAAATGTGAACTGAGTTATGAGTATTCAGAAATGCTGTAGTGAATACACAGAAGGCCTCTAAAGCATGGAAATGCACCTTTGTGTAGTTGAGAGACAGTATTATATAGTAGACTAGAGTCAGTTTGCCTGGATTTGAATCCTGCCTTCACAAATCACTTAGCTATGTGACCTTCGGCAAGTCATGTATTCTTTTAAAGCTTTAATTTTCTTAAAATCTGTGGAAACAGTGACAGTATGTACCTCCCACAGTTGTTGTGAGGATTCAAATAGTTATTAGTTATCCTCAGTAAATTTAGTTATTGATTAGAACTGGCTCTCTTGGGGCGCCTGGGTGGCTCAGTCGGTTAAGCCTCTGCTTTCAGCTCAGGTCATGATCCCAGGGTCCTGGGATCGAGCCCTGCATCGGGCTCCCTGCTTGGCAGGGAGCCTGCCTCTCCCTCTCCCCGACTTGTGCTCTCTCTCTCCCCCTCTCTCTCTCTCAAATAAATAAAATCTTAAGAAGAAGAAGAACTAACTGGCTCTCTGTTTTTGAAGGCCTTTTGAATTTCTCCTCCATCTTAGAGTGATAACCTATGATGGTCCTCACTATATAGAGATTCTTTCTTAAATACCCACTGACCTAGGGGGGAAAAAATGCCAATTTAAAAAAGAAAATATGAGGTGCCCAACTGGCTCAATCAGTAGAGCATGCAACTCTTGATCACAGCGTTGTGAGTTCGAGCCCCATGTTAGGTGTAGAGATTATTTCTTAAAAATTAAAAATCTCAGGGGCACCTGGGTGGCTCTGTCAGTTAAGCGTCTGTCTTCGGCTTAGGTTGTGATCCCAGGGTCCTGGGATCGAGCCCCACATCGGGCTCCTTGCTCAGCAGGGAGCTTGCTTTTCTCCTTTTCCCTCTGCCTGCCGCTCCCTGCTTGTGCTCTCTCTCTCTCTGTCAAATAAATAAATAAAATCTTTAAAAAAAAAAAATTAAAAAATTAAATCTTAAAAAAGTACCATCTAAAGTTGCAAACAGGTAACGCTGCGGTGCACCGAGTCTCCCCACGTCGCATTGCCATGGCTGCCCATGGTGGCGTTGCCGCTGCCAGCAAGGGTCTGCGCTACACCGAGTACTCGCCACCGGCAACTAAACGGCCGGACGCGGACATGGACCAGGGACTGGCAAGAAGTTTGATAGCTGTAGGACTGGGTGTTGCAGCTCTTGCATTTGCAGGTCGCTATGCATTTCAAATCTGGAAGCCTCTAGAACAAGTAATCACAGAAACGGCGAAGAAGATTTCCACTCCTAGCCTTTCATCCTACTATAAAGGAGGATTTAAACAGAAAATGAGTAGGCGAGAAGCTAGTCTTACTTTGGGTATAAGCCCATCTGCTGGCAAGGCCAAGATTAGAACAGCTCATAGGAGAATCATGATTTTGAATCACCCAGATAAAGGTGGATCTCCTTACTTAGCAACCAAAATAAATAATGCAAAAGACTTGCCAGAAGCACCACAAAACATTGATTGATGTTTAAGAATCATTCTGAAGGAAAAAAGGGGGGGAATATAAAACAAGTCCTGCAAAGTAGTCTAAACCATGGTGTTCATAATTTTCATACATGCACTGACCACAATCATTTATTCCACTATTAAGGTATATAATAATAAAAGATTAACAATCAAAAAAAAAGAGTTGCAAACAGGGACGCCTGAGTGGCTCAGTTGGTTAAGCGTCTGCCTTTGGTTCAGGTCATGGTCCCAGGGTCCTGGGATCGAGTCCCACATCAGGCTCCTTGCTCAGCAGGGAGCCTGCTTCTCCCTCTGCCTGCCGCTTCCCCTGTTTGTGTGCTCTGTCTCTCTGACAAATAAATAAAATCTTAAAAAAAAAAAGTAAAGTTGCAAACATATATTCTATTGCAAGAAATGAAAACTGGCAGGCCAAATTCAGCCCACAGATATGTTTTATTAATAAGTGTTTAAATTTGAATTTGTGGCCAACTAATCAAAACATCAAAAAATCTCTCGAGAATTTCTCTCGAAAATTTCAAAATTAAGCTTAAACCAGATTCTTACGGGCATTAAACTTGCAAGAGACCCTTTTCTCAGTGTGAGCAAAAATTGTACTAAGTGCTAAGCTGAATTTTATCTCTCTTTATAAAAGAAAGACATAACTGGGTGTTGATGAGGTGCCATGAGACTCGTCCACTGGCAGTCAAAACACAAATGGGCAGTTGTGGAAAGCTCTCAGACTGTGTTGCTCATGAGTCTGACATCCATACCATCTTACCTGGTAATCTCACAACTGGAAATATTTTCAAGAGAAATAACCTTAAAAGTTTTTTGCCCAGTGATATTATGTCACTTAAAATATTCAGAAACTGGGGAACTGTTAAACTAGGGAATTTTTTTTTTTAAAGATTTTATTTATTTGAGAGAGAGAGCACATGAAAGGGGGGAGGGTCAGAGGGAGAAGCAGATTCCCCGCTGAGCAGGGAGCCCGATGCAGGACTCAATCCAGGGACTCCAGGATCATGACCTGAGCCAAAGGCAGTTGCTCAACCGAGCCACTCAGGCGCCCAGAAACTAGGGAATGTTTAAGTAAATTCTGGTATATACATAATTAGAAGATTATGTAGCTATTAAAACAGTAAATGTGTGGGGTGCCTGGGTGGCTCAGTCATTAAGCGTCTGCCTTCGGCTCAGGTCATGGTCCCAGGGTCCTAGGATCGAGCCCCACATCGGGCCCTCTGCTTGGCAGGAAACCTGCTTCTCCCTCTCCCACTCCCCCTGCTTGTGTTCCCTCTCTCACTGTGTCTCTCTCTGTCAAATAAATAAAATCTTTAAAAAAAAAAAACAAAAAAACAGTAAATGTGAAAAACAAATAGTAATATGAGAAATGCCAATCATATAATGATAGGTGAAGAAAGGTGCCAAGTTGGGGTTTTTCAGGGTTTTTTTCTTTAAGTTTTTTTTTAAGATTTATTTATTTATTTGAGAGCGCGAGAAAGAGAGAGAGCACAAGCAGAGGCAGAAGGAGAAGCAGGCTCCTCACCGAGCAAGGAGCCCAATACGAGACTTGATCCCAGGACCCTGGGATCACAACCCAAGCTGAAGGCAGATGCCCAACTGACTGAGCCACCCAGGCGCCCTAAGATTTTATTTTTTAAGTAATCTCTGCACCCACCGTGGGGCTCGAACTTATAACCTGGAGATCACAAGTCACATGCTCCACTGATTGAGCCACCCAGGTGCCCCAGATGCCAAGTTTTATATACCCTAATTGCAATGACTTAAAGGGAAAAAAATCTGAAAGGAAGTGTAATAAAATATAGTGCTTAGGTTGTTAATGGAATTCTTCCCTTTATTTTCCAGATTTTCTGTAAGGTGATTCTAATTTTAATGTTTATGTGTCTACTTTATGTATCTGTTGTTTAGGTAAAACCTCAGAGACTGCCATGCTATCCCCCACTGACCACTCCCAGTGCTCTCATTCCCCGCCCCCCTTCTCTTCCAGATAACCCAAGCTGCCAGTGTCAGTCCATTTGGTTCACTCAAGACCCACATAGATTTGTCTTGTTTATTTTATTCTAGGAAGACAAACTCATATCTTGTCCCAGGTTGTTGTTATTCCTTCCTTAATAATTGGGTTTGCCGAAATGGCATCATTAATGTATAAAGAACTTAGGACATGGTGGGCACTCTGTGTTACTATAAGAAGTTTTCCTCCCCTTTCCTTTTATTTACTTATTTCTCTCTTATTTTCAGGCGGTTAGCAGAGGCATTTCATATTAGTGAGGATTCCGATCCTTTCAATGTACGTTCTTCAGGGTCAAAATTCAGTGACAGTTTAAAAGACGATGCCAGGTATGTATGTAACTTGTTACCAGCTTTCTTAATTTTGGCTTACAAGAGTGTTTGGTCTTTTAAGTTGTAGTATCTAATACGTACTCCTCTGTGATTGAGCCAGTTAACTTATATATCTATTATAAGAGATTATATGATGCTTAATAAAAATCCTTTCTTGGTTTCTCACAATTGTCCCCTTGAAGAATTGAGCATGGGGTGTGGGTGTGTGGACCCTGTAGTAGAAGTTTGGGGCTCCTAGGGCTTGGACTAGCCTGACCTGAGAGATCTCTGGCTGCCGACATGGGCCCTCACTTGGGCAGTAATAGCTGTTATTTTCCTCCTGTGTCCTGACCCTCCAGACAGCTCTTTCTCCTTCCCATCATCTCCTTTCTCATACTTGTTTTCTTTTTCTCTTCCTTTGTTATTCACAGTCTTCTGTTATCTGACAATTCCTGACCTTTGCCATTTTTCCGCCCACATTGTTCATTGTCTGCAGGTTAGGGCAGAGAGTGTGGGTGGAAGGGAGTCTCAAAGAGCAGGAACAGATGAAATTAACTGTGGTGATTTCTCATTTCAGGAAGGATTTAAAGTTTGTCAGTGACATTGAAAAAGAAATGGAAGCCCTTGTGGAGGCCGTGAATAAGGTTGAAGTCAAAACATCCAACTGGACATGTCTCTAAGGCTAGCTTGATTAAAAAAAAAAAAAAAAATCAAGTCCCAGAAACACCATCAGTGTAGAGTAGTTACAGGAAAATGTCACAACTTCTTGACGATCCTTATCTTTCCCAAAAGCCCAGCCATTATAACATCCATGGAAGCCTTGTCCTGGTTCAGCAAAGATATGCTCCATCAAATTCAGCGTAAATAAAAAATCTTAGCTCAGTGGCTAAGATTGGGTGAAGAAGCTCTGGAAAGCCAGAGGCATTCAGTAGTGACAGCTGAATGACTGTTGGGTACTTAGGAAGACATAGTCTCTGGGGGGCTGTTGTATGATAGGGCACACTGGTTCTTTATTACCCCCCAGGCAGAGTAGAAACCCTTGGGTAAGGATCAAAAGTTGAATGACTAGAGCCCTTGTCCTGGAGATAGCTTTAAGGGAAAAGTCTTTTAGTCAGAAGCAGCCAACCTCAGGGTGGCTCCCTCTTTATTCCGTGGGGACCGTGAATGAGGATGAGATGCCTGTATTAGTTCCATATCTAATGAAGGTGGATTTCCTTCCCACCATCTCCCTTAGCCCCTGCTCTTCCTCCCTTCGTTCCCTCTGTTCCCACTTCCCAGGATACTAACATGAAGGAAAAAATGGGATCATTGTTCCTCTCTAACTAGGAAACCTGTGCAAATGTATTTCCCTGCTAGTGTGTCTGTACCTGCACACTCATGATTTTTAGTGTAGAATATATTTTTATAAGAAATGAGACTGTCTTGTTTTAGGTCTTCAATTTATTTAGTCATTTCTTGGGTATATCACTTACTCCCCAGTTACCAGCCCAGTAGGAGGAACCATTATACTGTCCACCTAGTTTCTTTTCACTTACTAACCCTGGCCAGCTGCTACTATTGCGGCTCAAATAATAGATGAAGGAAGTGCATCAGATCTCATCCTCCCAAACCCCTCGGCTTGCTTAGCAGCCAGCAAAATACTGTATACTGTGGGCCTCTAAAACTCAGCCACCTCTTTGTTGACCCAGCTGTTTTGGACCTTTGTAAGTATATTCTGTTTGCAGGATGATTTTATCAATCAGTCATCTTTTCCCTCAATACAGGGAAAGAATAGTAAGAAGAGCCACTGCTTCCCTCCCATGAACAGAGACCACCGCCGGATCATCCACGACCTGGCCCAAGTGTATGGCCTGGAGAGCGTGAGCTATGACAGTGAACCAAAGCGCAATGTCGTGGTCACTGCAGTCAGGTGGGTTGATCTTGCCATCACAGGAGGAATGCTCATTTCGGCAAGCTGAACCTCGGAAGCAAGGTCTACCAACATTTGCTTGCCTTAATTCCTCTCCTAGAAGAATAGATAGAAAATCTGCTTCTGGGCTAGTCTTTCTGACATGATCAGAAGTCTGATCTAAAGGTCTGAACCAGAGAGCAAAGCCCATGCTTCAGTCCCCAGGACAGACATGCCTAAAGACACACAAGGCTCTTGTCTGCCCTGATTCATGAGCAACACTGGAGGCAGCATTTCCTCAGGCCCAGGGAACAGACCCTGAGGGCCTGGCTTGAGTGCCTGCCCATCCCATCTGTCTGTCCCTTTTTCCCTTGTCCTCCGGCATGATGAAAGCAAAAAATGCTGGACTCTGATTCAGGGCATCCCCCGTAAACAGTGTTTGCCAGTAGAAGAAACTGAGGCTGCAGTGTGAGCTGGGAAGTGACAGGGAGGATCTAGGATCACTGTCAGAACCTGACAGAGTAGGTCCTTACCAATGAAGAAAACTTGAGCATGGGATGAGAGGGAGCAGGTAACAGGCCCAGGCAGAGGTGAGTGGAAGGACGAGGGTTAAATGAAGGTGACCATGCCTGAGAGGGGATGGATCACATCAGAGCCCTCAGCAGCAGCACAGTGAAAGTCATGACTGGATTTCCAGCAGTCTGCCTGTCTCCACAAACAATTCTCACTTTTCAATACTTTGTGTTCTGACTTTTATCAGAGGGAAGTCCATTTGTCCTCCTAGCACGCTGACATGTGTCCTTGAAAGGGAAATGCAGTCACGACCTCCACCACCAATTCCTCATCACAGACATCAGACAGACAAGTAAGGATCCTTCAGCTGCTTTCCAAAGGCCCTGTCTATTCAGAGAAGCCAGCAGGGGCTGAACTGTCTGGGACTCCACCAGCCATTGGCGACCTCTCAGGCCTGGCCTTGGGGTGCTTTGTTCAAATTAGTAAGGTTTGACTGGGATGTCAGACATTTGTTCCTGCCTGAGGGGTCCCAAGTTTGATGTTCGTAATGCCCACTTCCCCTCTGGGGAAAAGTCACTGGACATAATTTCCATGGTGTAGGTGGTGACAGTGGGAAGTGGATTCAGTCTGTCACACCAGAGGATTTAGGAACATCACATGGTTCACAAAGTTATTGTGGAGGTGAAAGTCAGCTAGTGGGCGGGGTTGCAGTGAAGGTAGAGACTTTTGTGTTTTGACCTGTCTACTTCTGTATGGTTTAAATAATTTTTATAACAAAAACATATTTTCATGATTTAAAGAGAAAAAACCACATTGGCAAGCAGCAAGTCTTAGGAGCAGGGAAGAAGCACCATCCCTTTTTCCCTTATTGTGACTGAGGCAGCATTGCTGAAAGTTGCTCTAAAACCCAGCAGGGTCCCTAATGCTGTCCTGGCCTTCCACACAGCAGCCCTACCAGAACCTCTTACACAGAACCTCTGGGAGGGCGGGAAGGGCAGTTTACAGGGTCACCATGATGGCCTTAGCAAGCAGTGTTCCCAAAGACTGGACAGGACAGCTAGGTGTTGCCCATTGGGCATAACCTTGGCAAGGATTGTCTAGATCAGTGTAGTTCCCCAGGACCAGCCCTGCTTCACCCCTGGAGAGCAGACGGCCTGGATTCTAGTCAGCCCAGCTCCATATCCATGTGGGCAGTGGTTTGGGAAATGTGAAGGTATTCCACATGTTATTCCACAGCTGTGTCCAGTACTACCTCAACATAACCATGTGGGATCTTTGGCCTGTTTATGCCAAGCTATCTTTTTTTCCCTTTGTTTGCTTTATTTTTGTATAAAACTTTATTGTGGAAAACTTTTAGAGTAGAGAATATGTTAATACAGTGAACCCTTGTGTGCCCATCACCAAATTTTAATAATTCCCAGCTCATGTGGGCCCCCCTATCTTATCAAAGCTTTGCAAATGGCAAATTGGCTGATCCTTAACTTTCTGAAGACTTCAGTCTGTTTCCCCCAAACAGGAAAAGATTGATCATTCTTTGTTTGCTTTTCAGGAATCCTGCAAGCAGTAATTTACAGAAAATAGCCAAGGAACCAGTAATTGACTACTTTGATGTCCAGGACTGAGAAGATCAAGATGCACTTAGATAAAAGAATGATTAGGTGTGATGGAGACTTGTTTGCCAGCAGATAAATCATGCTTGTTCCCAACTGCCTGGTGGACTCACACACAGTCTCACATACTGTCTTGTACTGATAAGTCCAAAGCATGAGTGTGTCAGAAATTCCCTTGTCCTCTCTTCTGTCTGTATAAAGTGTTTCAGTACAGCCAGATCTCTGACTAGATGGTCACTAGTGATTCAGTCATGTATTTGCAGAGGCTCCACCATCACTGATTGCTCAGAGGGCCGGGGGAACATTGGGTTTGATTTGAACAAACCAGAATTTTAGCCTGAAAGTGGCACTTAGTCAAAGCCTCAATTGTCCCAATTATCCATCCTCCTCTTAAAAATGCCTGCAACATTAGCTGCACCTCATTTTTTGGATTAATCCAAACTGATCACAATCTTTGGAAAGACACAAGTGAACTTCTCAGTCCAAAATACCAAACACATCCAGAATCACACGTGTTGTGTTAAACCTAGCTATCTTATCTGAGTCTTTTGCCAAAAACTCTCATAGGTCTATCTGGCTGAATTGATCTTAGGGGTTCTTAATGCCATCAGTTCTAGACCTAGAAAAGGGGTCAGGGTGCTTTACAGAATTCCATTTTCTAGAGTTCAGGGATGTGGCTCATACCACATCACCGAGCCTGTCCTGTTGCAGTTTAGCTATATATGCTATGATGGTAGAGGACATAGAGCAAGCTCCTCCTCCTGCCAGGTTCACACTGCGGCCTCTGTGTACTGACCAGTGTAGCCCTAACTCCTCTTTGGTTGAGAAAGAGTCTCAGATAGATTTACCTTTCCTGTGTTGCTTTCTCCCAGGCCTGGAGCAGCTGTATTGGCTCTCCTTGTCTCTGAGCTCTGGACTTCTGTTTAAATATTCACAGAAGTATGTGGACAGTCCAGGGCTTATCCCAACAGCCCTCTGGAGGCATTCTTGAGTCTTTTGTAAAGGCAGGTGCATTGACAGTTAACATTAGTTTGGCCCTCTCTGCCGTGGCACCCTTCCAGCTTGGAGGCCAGACTTGCAACAACTTCTTTGTCCAGAGCAAGCCCAAGCCCCAGAGCAACGGATTTCAGAAGTGACGTCACAAAACTGGCACTTAGTTTTCATAGGAAGAGCAGGACCACCCTTTGGTCCTGACCCAGACAGTCTGCCTTGAGAGGCAGCAGGTACAGGAACAAGAAGAAGCAACTGGAGGGAGGAGATGGAAAACTACAAAACCTCCTCTCTCTCGACTCATTTAGCACAGGGTCAGTGGCCCCAAACAGAGCAGGAAGCCCACGAGCATCTGTTAACATCTTTGAAGCAGCGGTTCAATGGATGACCTGCTCGTGAAGAACATCTCAGAATTCAGGAGGCAGGAGACCTGATTCTAGATGCCAGCTGTGCCACATAACTCGCCACTTGATGGAATGGAGGTATCCACCTGCCTTAGCAGGGTCGTTGTAAAGATTAAATGAGATCAGATACATGTAGGTGCCTGATCTATCATGAATGCTAAAAGTTTATATAAATGATACTTGGGGGTGCCTGACTGGCTCAGCTGGTAGAGCATCTGACTCTAATTTTGGGGTCATGAGTTCAAGCCCCATGTGGGGTGTAGAGTTTACTTAAAAAAATAAAATGAGGGGCACCTGGGTAGCTCAGTCCGTTAAGCTTCTGACTTTTGATTTCAGCTCAGGTCATGATCTCAGGGTTATGAGATGAGCTCTGCTCTGGGCGTGGAGGCTGCTTAAGATTCTGTCTGTCCTCCCTCTGCTCCTCCCCCACCCACCTCTCTCTGTCTCCCTCCCTCTCTTAAAAAAAAAAAAAAAAAAAGATAGTATCTGGAAAATATATAAGCATCTTCTTCCTCCATACTATTAGCTAAGTAAAAGTATAGAATGCTAAACAGACCTCTTCTGGAGAATGCTTATGTGCCCACCACGTGCAGCCTTGTGCTAAGGCTGTGGCCTGTTCTTCACAGTTAGTAATCCAGCAGAGGACACATACCTGAACAAATATTTATAACGGAATTGGTCATCTACAAATAAGTCATTAGTCTGTTATTAAAAGCTGAGTAGAGCCATAAGAGGAGTTTCCTGTGACGTGGTAGGAGTGGGTTAGCTCTCGTGGTTGGGAGAAGGGAAACGGGAGGAAACATTTGGGCTGAGTCTTAAGATGGTAGTCTGCCATTAGAAGAAGAAGAGAAGCATGCCAAGGAAAGATAAATAGCGTAAGACAAGCCCAGGGATGTGGTTTGTGGTGGGGTTGAAGAACGGTTATTTGTTCAGAGTGGGCAGACAACTGGAAGGACAGGTGATGAGGCTGGAGAGGTAGGAAGGGGTCAGCTGTGGAGAACCACAAGGAGCCACTGGAGGGTCCTAAGCAGAGAATGGCATGACTGGATTTTTGATCCAGAGTGGGAGTCCGCAAATGTTTTCTGTAAAGGTCCAAATAGGAAATATTTTAGGCTTTGTGAGTCTTAGAGTTTCTGTTGCAGCTACCCAACTCTGCCATTGTGATGTCAAAGTGGCCGCAGACAATACATAATCAAATGAGCATGACTCTGTCCCCGCAATACCTTATTTTATAGACACTGAAATTAGAATCTCTTACAATTTTTCATGTCACAATATCATTTTTTTCCCAGCTAAAACCATTTTTAGCTCATGGGTTGTACAAAAACAGGCAGCAGGCTGGATTTGGCCAAGGACCTTAGTTTGCCCGCCCAGTTCTAGAGCAGTGTCTCCAGCAGAGCGTATAGAAGGGATTGGAGGATTAACTTTGAGGCAAGAGACCCAGGAAAGAGCTATAGGGAGTGATCCAAGTGAAAGATGAGGATGGGGGTTAGTGCTGCAAAGGGAAGAGATTCAGGAGATTGGATAGGATGCTTGGGGTCATCGGGGAGCTAACACCCCTCGGATCACTAAAGGGGCCCCAGGCCCCCTCAGCAAGGGGAAGCTCCTTTCTCATGGGTTTGGCAGATTCTCCACTGAGCAGTGGCCTTAGGCAAGAATTTACATGTGGACTAAAGGAATCCATTCGTGGAGGAATCCCATGGGTGACGACCCCACATTACTGCTCCCTGAGAATCAGGTGATAGCATCGCTTCCCCTTCCAGGGCCGCCCTCTCCTTCAGCAGGAGGTTCTTTATGGGGCCAGAGCTTTTCAGAGACCCAAGTTCTTATCTCTGGAATTCCCTCTGGCTTGTCAGGCAGGGCTGGCTCCTTTCAACAGTGGTGCCAGTCTGAGGTGCAGTGGGAGGTTGTATTCAGGCTTGGAGATGAAAGCAGCCCTCCTGATTGCAGGGGTCTGTGTGAAGCAGCTCTGGATCCTGTCCTGGACAGGCCAGAGAGCAGACCACGGGAGGGGAAGAAAGAATGTCAGTCTTGTAGGAGAGGTTCAAAGTCTCAAACAGTGGGTCCTGTGATTTAGGTTTGGGGGAGGGGATCCTTCCATCATGGTGTCAGCCTTCTTGCTTCATGCCTGAAAGCCTGGAGACCTTGTTCTCTAAGGATAACCTGCTAGTGTGCCTTCTCTTCTAAAATTGGGGTGTGAATGCCTGGTCACCTTCACAGACCTGCCTTCCTCATCAGTCCTTTCATATGCCCAGCCATACCCATTGTGAAATTTCTTCCTCCCAAGCTCCCTACCTGACCTCAGCACAGATACCCCAGACGATCTCTCATGGCTTTTTAGAGCCCACAAATCCCCAAAGAGCTCTAAGTTAGCCCAACCCCTCAGTCTACAAAGGCCTAGCCCAGAAGGGGCAAGGCTCCATGGGGTCACTCTCAGTGTGAGCCAGGCCAAGACTGGAATCTAGGTCGGGAGGTATCTGAGTCCTCAAGGAAAGGGCAACTGTCTTCCCCAAACAGGATTTCCTTGGAGCCCTTCCCAGTGGCCCGGGCCACCCTCAGCCTCAGGCTTTATGTGGTAACTCTTCATAAGGCATAGCCTCCTGGGAGAGAGGGAGAGAAAGAATCTCAAGCAGACTCCCCACTGAGCACGGAGCCCAACACAGAGCTTGATCCCACGATACTGATGAGATCATGACCTAAGCCGAAACCAAAAGTTAGATGCTCAACCAATGGCATCCCCCAGGTGCCCCTGAAGTATATATTACTATCTCCATTTTACCAATGGGTAAAGGTTGAAGTTAGGTCCCTTGCCCGAGATCACTCAATGAATAATTGGGGATCTGAAATTCCTGTAAGGCCGGACTCCAAAACCTGTGTCCTCCACTACACACACAGTTTACCTTGGAGTCTGGGACTGCAATATCTGGCAGGTCAGGACAGGTGGGATGGAAGTTTATACTGTGTTCTAATGTAGGGAACACCAGCAACCCCCAGAAAATGGGACTTTTCCTAGAATGGCTGCTAAGGGACAGTATGTATCCCCAAACCAGGAGCCTGGGGAGTGGTGGGGTAGCGGTTCCACTTTGCTTCAAAAACTCTTACTTAAAACTTTTTAGTAGAGTTTATAACCAGTATCTTTAAAAATTATTACCTCTCCATTTTTTTAAAATACTGTTTTCTGTTTGTTGACATAAACAGCGTAAGCACGGGGAAAAACATAAGTCACGCAGATATCTGAAGGAAGAACATCCCAGCCAGAGGGAACAGCCATTGCAAAGGCTCAATGGTGGAAACATCCCATGTACCTTGAAGGAACAGCATAGCCATCCAGCTGTAGGGGAATGAATAGGGAGAAAGAAGCAGGGGCCTGGAGGCCATTGGGAGGCTTAGGGCAGAGGAGTAAAGGATGTGATTTGGCTTATTTTTTGAAAGGAACATTCCAGCTGATGTATTGAGACTACACTATAGAGGTGACTCAGCAAAAAGGCTGGAAGATGATCAGAAGACCACTTCTTTAATCCAAGAGAGGTCTGGGTGATGGTGGGGTGATGAGAAGTGGTTGGTTTCTAGATAATTTTGCAGGTAACACCTATAGGGTTTGCTAACAGCTGGGGTGTGGGTGGGGTGTGAGAGAGAATGGAGTCAGGGACGACTTCAAAGATTTTGGCCTGAGCAACGGAAGACAGAATTTGCCATTTACTGAGATAGGAAAGAGTGTGGGAGGAGCAGGCTTGAGGGATGAAAATCTGTTCAGTGGGTGGTTGTACATGGGAATCTAAAGTCTGGAAACAGGATTGGACAGGAGATCTAATTTGGGGAGCTGTTGGCATATAATGGTATTTACAGGCTGGTAAGGTCACGTTGGGAAGGAGGGTGAAAGAGAAGAGGTCTAAGGACTGTACTCTGGGCACTCCATCATCTAGAGGGCAGGGAGCTGAGGACAGGGCAGGAGTCAGACATTTCTGGAGCCAGAGCTGGGGGTTGAAGTTGGAGGACTCAGTGCTACAGGAAAGTCCTGTGTGGTGGGGGTCTCTGGAGTTTTTCTCCTGGTTGCCTAGGACAGTCTGGGCTTCTTTTGCTTGCCTGACCGTTCTGAACCTTCTGAGAGAAGGGGCTGGCCCCATAGTACAAGTCAATTAGGGTTCCTGGGGCCAGGGGAGATCATGGGCCTTGGCTGCCTCCTCCCCTTTAGCCATCTCTTAAACATGGGTACTCTCTAGGACTCCATCATCTCTCTCTGGGCCACCTCATCCATCTGCAAGCCTTCATGTGCCTTTCTGGACTTAGAAGCTCTATCTCTAGCCCAGCCTGTGTTTATCCCTGGATGCCCCACAAACACCTCCAGTTCAGCATGTCCAACCTCCAAACTCTCTCCTAGTATATACACTACTTTCCAGTCTCTCCTACCCCAGCACTGATTCTCCCTTAGAAGTTCATCTTCTCCCTAATGTCCTCGACCTGGGGCAAGAGGCCAGAATAGAGTGGGGGTTCTGGGGCAGTGGGGAGGACAGGAACACATTCTTGCTGGACCTGGCTGGGCTGTGCCAAGGGCCTTTTGTGACCCCCATCTGAGGAATCCTCCTTACCAGCCGATGGGGATTTTGTTGGGTCCCTGGAGGACTCAAGGGATCAGTCCCAGATTTAAGACCTCATCTGTGTGCCTGGGTGTACCTGGCTCTGAGCTGTGTGTCTTCTCTCTCTGCCCCTGACCCAGCCTATGAAGCTCCAACCGCCCTTATTAAGACCCCCAACTGGGCCAAGAGCATAAGCATCCCCTCCAGGAGCCCCTGCACACACCCTCCAGCACCCACCCACCCCCTTGACTCCTGAACACAGACGTAAGGGGAGACCAGGACCTCTGGCAAATTCTTCCTCACTCTGCTTCATCACAGCAAAGTGTCAAGGGCAAAATTGAAACCTGAAGCACCTCGCCTTGAGCTTCATTATCCCCATTTTACAGATGAGGAAATTGAGGCCCAGAGAGGTTCAGTAACATGCCAAAGCTCAGTGGAGGGCACTTGAGTGTTTGGGGTTATTTGTTCATTAGGGGTCTTTGTTTTTTGAGTGTTTCATTATTTTAACTGTACCTGTATGTTATATATGCATATTTATAGGATGTATTTCACAATTTAGAGACCAAACAAAAAAACTAGGCAAGGCCATATTGGTAAGGACTGGAATCCCTACTGTCTACCCCTTACCAAGCCAATCTCCCCAGGCCTCAGCTTCCTTGGATGTAAGATGGGCATGATGATGTGAGGACCACAGGAGGGTGTAGCATGGCAACAGGGAACGCACTGCCCACATGCCAGGCAGACTCATTTTCTCATCCCAGCAGCCTTGTGAGGTGGGAGCTATTATTATCCTGTCTTACCTAAAGTCAGTCAGCTAGTGAGTGGTAAGAGCCAGGATTTGCATCCAGCCTGGCTGCCCTCTTTGTGCTCTCAGGGGCCACAGTATGGGCCCTGCGGCACCCCGGAGAACTGGGTCATACCTCTTTCCCACTTCAGGGTCAGCACAGAGGTAGGTACATAGCCATGGGTCAGGCTGCACAGCTCTGAGGGGCCACAGGACCCCAGCCTGGCCCGAGATGGCTGCTCCCATCTCTTTCTGGGCTGCAGGACCCCATCTGAGGGAGGAGACAGACTAGCCCGACTGGCGTGCTGCCTGTGGGTGCCTGTCCTCGGAGGCCCTGAGTGGGGAGAACAGGCAAGGACAGGGAGTGAGGGGCTCTCCCAAAGCCAGGACTACCACGGTGAGGAGCAAACCTTCATCTGCAAAGTCCTGAAGTGGCCTGGCCTGGGGCTGGGAGTTGTTCCTGCCCTACCCTGTCCCCGTTTCAACCACAGCCTCAGTTGGGGTGGGGGACGGGAAGTGAGGTCATGACATGAGACTGCAAAGTACTGGAAGAAGTCAGAGCTGGGGTCTCCCCGCAGACACCAACAAATCCAAGCCTCATGCACAGATAGGGAAAATGAGACTCAGAGAGAGGAGGGGTTCCGTCCAGGTCACACAGCCAGTTTGTGTTGGGCTAGGGCCTGGGAGAATGGGAGCTGAACAGGACTTCCATGACTCATATCCCAACCTGGCTCCCAGAGCTACACAGATGCATCTCCTGGATCCAGCCAGGGCACGGTTACAGGAGAGAGAGAGCGAGAGAGTGTGTGTGTGTGTGTGTGTGTGTGTGACAGCAGAGCTAAGGGCGCGGTTACAA
>NC_058415.1:56177527-56177762 GCF_002201575.2 Neomonachus schauinslandi
TGTGTGTGTGTGTGTGTGTGACAGCAGAGCTAAGGGCGCGGTTACAAGAGAGACCTGTGTGTGTGTGTGTGTGTGTGTGTGTGACAGCAGAGCTAAGGGCACGGTTACAAGAGAGACCGTGTGTGTGTGTGTGTGTGTGTGTGTGAGTGACAGCAGAGCTAAGGGCACGGTTACAGGAGAGACCGTGTGTGTGTGTGTGTGTGTGTGTGTGTGTGTGTGTGTGTGTGTGTGTGTG
>NC_058415.1:56177772-56241088 GCF_002201575.2 Neomonachus schauinslandi
GTGTGTGTGTGTGTGTGTGTGACAGCAGAGCTAAGGGCACGGTTACAGGACAGACCGTGTGTGTGTGTGTGACAGCAGAGCTAAGAGCCAGGGACCCACAAGGCACTGTGACGCCCACCCCACCTCATCCTACTTCTTTCCTTCCTTCCTTCCTGCCTATCTGCCTGCAGTGAGACCTACGGCCATCCCACCCTGAACGCGCCCAATCTCGTTTGCCTCTCTCTTCCAGAGACCTCCCTTACCTCTGCCCCAGGCCTTGGGCTTACCTCTCCCCTGGGCCTGGCCTCAGTTCACCTTAACCTACTTGTCTGACCTTCTCTTCTTCCACTCTTCCCTCCCTTTTTCCATTCCAGTAGTGGCCCTCCACACTCCCACCTGAGGGCCTTTCAGTGGCTTCCCTCAGCCTGGAATGCTCCTCTCTGGTGTCCACATGGCTCACTCCCTCTCCCCCTTCAAGTCTTTGTGTAAAGTCACCTTCTTAGTGAGGTCTTTGGTCTTTACAGCCCCATACGCTTCCTATCTGTCTTCCCTTTTTTTTTAAGATTTTATTTTAATTTTATTTTTTAAGATTTTATTTAACCCAATGTGGGGCTCAAACTCACAGCTCCAAGATCAAGAGTCACAAGCTCCACCAACTGAGCCAGCCAGGCACCCCCATCCCTTTTTTTTTTTAAAGTAGATTTATCTGGGGGCACCTGGGTGGCTCAGTCAGTTAAGCATCTGCCTTCAGCTCAGGTCATGATCCCAGAGTCCTGGAATCGAGCCCCATATCAGGCTCCCTGCTCAGCGGGGAGCCTGCTTCTCCCTCTGCCCCTCCCCTCACTCGTGCTCACTCTCCCTTGCAAAAAAAAAAATAAAATCTTTATAAAAATAAATAGTTTTGGGCACCTGGGTGGCTCAGATGGTTAAGCGTCTGCCTTCAGCTCAGGTCATGATCCCAGGGTCCTGGGATCGAGTCCCGCATCAGGCTCTCTGCTCCTTGGGAGCCTGCTTCTCCCTCTGCCTCTCTCTCTCTCTGTCTCTCATGAATAAATGAATAAAAAAAAAGAAAAAAAAATAGTTTTATCACATACGTATGCCCAAAGAATATATTCCTTTTTGCTTGTTTTTCAATGATAGCACTGGTGTCATACTGAATAGTGTACTGCACTGCTTTTTATGCCTCCACACGTTTTCCATGTTGTTACAGGAAGCTGTCATGCCTCAGTTTTCACTGACGTATCATGTCCTGTTGTCTGTGACTGTAGGGCAAGGTAAGTACCTGCGCCCCTCCTCATGGACATTTGGCTTTGTTTCCAGGGCCCCATGATCACCCACCTTGCACCCCTCAGGTTCCCACTCCACCCCTCCCAGCCGCCTCCCAGCCGCCTTCCACCCGTGCTCCCAGGACACTGGTCACTGACCCTCCTTTCACTATCCCACAGCCCCCGTGATATCCACACAACCATGACTTCCCCAATCTCTGTCTTCAACTCTTCTGATCTCCAGATCATATAAAAGGCATAATTGTTTACTGTGCATTTCCTTACTCTGTGCCAAGCACTATTCTCAGCATTGTACATGTTTTATTTCATTGAATATTCACAGCGACACAAATGGTGGGTAATATGAGACCCATTTTACAGATGAGAAAATGGAAGCCCAGAGAGATTGAATAACTTGCTCAAGATACACACCTCTTGCCCCCAAGTACCATAGGCAACTCAAATTCAACATGCCCACGATAGAACTTATCTTCCTCTCTAAACCAGTTTGTCTCCCATGCACACTCTCGGGGGCACATCTCCAATGCCCCAGGCCCAAGCCAAAAACTTCAAGCAGCCTGACCCCTGCCGCATCCTTACCCACTCCTCCCAATTTGAGCCAAGTCCTGTGGGCTTTACCTCCTCCGTATCTAGTGAATCCCCTTTCTCCCATCTGCTGCTCCTCCTGGATTATTGCCTCTCACCATACTCCCTCGCAGGCTCCAATCTCCCCCGTTCCCAACAGCTTGCACACCACAGATCAGGCGGGCTTGGTAAATCTCATCTCACCATGTCCCCATCTCCAGAAGAAAGCCCAGCCTCCTCACCTCAATCTCCTCAAACTGCAAAGTGCAGCAACCAGCCCCAGAAAGGACAACCCTTGTCCTCCACTCTGCTCTGCCTCCTCCCTCTGGGAAGCCATCCCTGGCCTCTGCCCCGCAGCTGGGCAGTGAGCCCCCTCTGAGCCCCACAGCCCCCTCTCGGTCACTTAGCTCCTTCCTCATGACTATCCATCCTCATTAGACTGTGCTCCTTGAAGGCAGAGGTCCAGCCTCATCCACTTCAACATCTCCAGTGCCCAGGCAGGGCCTGCACACAGGAGGTTCTCAATAACTGTTGAAAGGCTGAATGCACAATGACAGAAACCATGGGTGATGCTGCCTCTGAGTCCCAGAAAGCAGGGTAATTCCCGCTTGATCCCAGAGTGGGTGGGGATGCTGGCTGCCCCACCTCCACCCAACCTCTGTGCCTGTCCCCCTGAACCCCATGAAGCCATTTCCTGTCTCTGTACCTTTTGGAAGAACTTCCTTCTCTGCATTTTTCTTCTGACTCTGGAATTCCTTAGTGTGGGAGAGCTCTGACACCAGTAGAAGAAAGAGGAATCCAACCCTTTACCTACTTTCAGTCTACATCAGGCATTTTCAAGGTGGGGGGGTGATTTTGCCTCCAAAGGTAAGAACATTGATTCATGGAAATGGAAGATGAAAAAATCTTACTCTATTTTATATAAGGCACAAATCTATATACACAATACTGAAACAGATATATAGTACATCTGTGGTATTAAAATACCATGTGATTAAGAAAGAAAATGTCTAAAAGGCTTCCGAGGGAAGCAATAATGAAAAAAAAGTTTGAGAAACTCAGATCTACATGCTTGGGCCTTGCTTTGTCTGGTCCAAGGACTAGCCAGAACTAAGGGAGAGTCTAGAGTCTCATCCCAGGGCAGCTCAACGTATCCCCAGAGCTTACCCCCAGCTAGCTGTTGTCCTTTCCCCAAAACCATCCCTTCCCTACCCTATGCCTGAAAGTCCACCATTCTGTGTCTGGCATCCTTTAATTTCCTGTTCCTACTGAGGCCGTAGATCGGCTCTTCCCCCATTCTCCCCGGGGGCACCCCAGTTCCCAAGGCTGGAAAGAGTTAGAGACCTCTTAGCTCTGTGCTCCAGCCTTGGGCTACTGCATAACCCTGGAGTTCCTGGAAGAATCCAGTAGGGAAGCCAACCACAGGAGGCACCCAGGAAGTGGGGGTGCCGCTGTGTTGGACAAGGCTTTCTTTATTAGAGTGGGGGGATAGGGTCACAAATAATCTTTCTTAGAAGTGCTCTAGGTGGATGGGGTCACTTAAGGGTGGGACAGTTCGGACTGAAGGTCTGTTGATGGGAGACACAGAGACAGGGGTGAGAGGAGAGGTCATGGGTGGGTTTGGCATGGTCTTGGGCAACACGGGTATTCTGCGGTCTTCATACACCATGGAGTCCTCCAGTATCTGGGGCCTCCGTGCGATGGTGGAGCCAATGAAGACCAAGTAGATGATGCCACCTAAATAGGCACCTAGGAGCGGTGCCACCACTGGCACCCACCACCAGTCCCGGGCCCTGCAGGCAAGAGGCAGAGGCCTGCTGAGGGGACTGATGCCCAGCACAGTACCCGCATCCACTCACTCAGGCTGAGACAGGGAGTAGGGCCTGAGAGTAGAGGAGTGATCCCCATTCTAGCCTAAGAGTTGCCCCTGAGCCTGCCAGGTCAGCTTCAGCCTGATTCAGGGACAGGGCTGGTCTGGGGCAGGATTGACATTCAGTCCAAGAGCAGGATCTGCATCGGTGCTGATCTGGGGGAAGGGAGGTGCTCACACCTGTCTCCCCAGGCCACCTGGGAGTTGGGCAGGACTCTCCTGTGCTGCTCGTCACCCCCCGCCCCTCTGCATGTAGGGCACCATAGAAAACATGCAGGAATGGGCTGGGCAGGGCAGTACCTGAAGACCTGTATACCCCAGCCAGCAATGTAAGTGAAGAAACGGGGAGGCAGGTCCCGGGATGGGTTCATGGCATATCCTGTGTTCATGCCCAGGGACACTCCAATGACAACAACGAGGATGCCAATCACCAGGGCCTGTGTCCCTTGCAGTGCTGGGTTGTTCTCCTTGTCCGTGATGGCGAAGAGACATAGCTGGAGCATCCCTGTCACTAGCACCTGGGGAGCAGACACCGTGGCAGCCCCCTGGGGCCCCTAGCCAAACCACAGAGCTTCAGCAGTGCCCCCAGCCCCAACCCACCGGCAGAGACCCCATCCAGAGTTCTTGTCCTTTCTACTGGGAGGGCTGCCTGCTAGGTGGGGGGGCTTGAGGAGGGGAACCCACACTGGACAACTGACCTCATCCAGGAAGCCCCTCCACAACGTTGAGTGGTCAGGAAGGTAGGTGGCAAAAATGCTAGCGGTGGCTACGGGACCAGTCACTGTCAGATGTCCGCCCGAAAATTCGATAATGGCTGCTGTGGAGACACAGACTGAGTGTGAAGCTGCCACCAGCTAAACCCCACTGGAGTCCCAGGGTTAAGGCTGTAGGATCCAGGGGTGGGGAGCAGCTCCAAGGCTTTCTCTCCCAGATGTTTTCACAGACCAGAACACTGGGCTTGGATCTGCCCGTTTTTCAGAGGACGAGGCTGAGGCCAGAGATGGACAACCCAGGGCAGGACACTCACAATAGAAGAGGCAGTAGACGGTGGCAGCAGCCAGGAAGGAACCCAGAAACTGACCCAGGATGTACACGGGAAACTTCTTCCAGGACATGCGGCCTAGTGCACAGTTGGTGAAGGTCAAGGCTGCATTCATGTGGGCCCCTGCGGGGAGGGGCAGAAGTGTCAGAGGTGTGAGAGCAGAGACAAACAATAATAAGAAACAATATGAGAGCGGGGCGCCTGGGTGGCTCAGTCGTTAAGCATCTGCCTTCGGCTCAGGTCATGATCCCGGGGTCCTGGGATCGAGCCCCGCATCAGGCTCCCTGCTCAGGGGGAGGCCTGCTTCTCCCTCTCCCACTCCCCCTGCTTGTGTTCCCTCTCTCGCTGTCTCTCTCTGTCAAATAAATAAGATCTTTAAAAATAATGAGAGCAAAAATAACAATAACAGCTGGTATTTATGGAATGGACTCATTTAATCCTCACAATGACCCCACGAGGCAAGGACCACCATCTCCATTTCACCATTAAGGAAAGTGAGAGAGAAGTTAAATAACTTGCCTAAGTTGGCCCAGCTAGTAAAAATGGGGGGTCCAGGGGGGCTTAGGAAGATTCTGGGCAGAGAGGGTCTGAAGAAAGGGGTTGAGGGTGTTCTCCCTCCCCCCATGGCCAGTGAGGATCGGGTTCAGGTGGACTTGGAGAAGGGGCTGGCTGGAGGTAGGCAGGAAGAGCCTGCAAGGGGACACCTGTCCTTGCTGATCACATGGGGCCCTGGGCTCACTCACCAGAGATGTTCCCAGCCATGTGCACTCCCATGGTGACTCCGAAGCCAAAACCCAAGTTGACACCGAGGAAGCTCCCAAATTTACCTCCTAGAACCATATGGGCCACGGAGCCGAGGCCAAACACCTGCAAGGGAGGGCCTCTGAGGGGACCACCTGCACAGAAGCCCCAACCTCACAGGAGGGCTCGGGCTCAGATTGGGCTCCTCACCCCTATGCCCCAGGCCACTGTGCATTGCCCTTGGAGACCCTCTACCATGCCCTCTTCCTCCAGAAATTTTCCTCCCTGACTTCCCTTTATGATGTGACCAGCGAGAGCTGGGTGGGGCTGTACAAGGAGCTGGGAGGGAAGTGGCAATGTCAGGGGCTCTTAAGGACACATCCCGGCCCCTAGACCCCAAGCCAACCTGACGTTCAGGGTAGGGGGCAGGGCTTCAAGGAGGGCATGGTTGATGTGGACTGAACCCCTCAGAGTATCTTACACTTCAACCCAACCTGCAGGAAGTTTCTTCAAGGGATCTCCAAACTGGCCTGGACTCTGTCAGAACCCCACCCCCTGCACACACAGCGGCCCCGGAAGCCCAGTGAGGTTCTACTCCGCTTGCCTTCAGCAACAGTTCCATTGCCCTCAGGTGTCATTTCTGAACTTCTTGCTCTTGCCCACCCGTAACTGCTGGATCACCTCAGAAGATACCACCCACTGACCTCCTTCACGGGGAGATTAGAGGCCTGAAGCTAGGCCCTCACTCAATCTCCTGCAGCTCCCACCAGAATCCATACCCACCTTCCCCCTTCAGCTCTGGCTCCCGTGCCCAGCCTCTCTATCCCTCTGCAGGCACTTCCCTCTTGCCTGTATCTTCCACCCTCCCCTTGACAGCTCCCACGGACTCAGGTCTCTTTCTTCCTGCTGTGAACCCCTGGACACCCCCTCCCTGTGTGGGCCAGGCTCTAGGAAAGAACACACTGGCTGGCTCCTTGATCCCTTCCCTAGCTCTCCCTCTTCAATCTGGCTCCTGCTTCCACATGTCACGGACACCAAAGCTCTCCCCGAGGGCTCCAGCCTCCTGATTTCCTCCAGGTCCCTTTAGCCATTGTCTTACTTGACTTTGCTAACTTTGACCTTTTTAACCACTCTGTGCTTCTGGAAAGTCCCTCCTTTTTGGCCTCCATGACATTTCTGTCTCTCCTGGTTTCCTCTTACCTCCATAGCCTCTCTCTCTACAGTTCCTTCCCACATTCTTCCTTCATCTGCCTCGTGAATATGGATGACCCCAGGGCTCCATCTTTAGCCCCTGTCACGTCTCTCCCCAGGCACTCTTCCTGGGCCTTCTTACCAGATCTATGGCTTCAGATATGCCTGATGCACTAAAATGCCCAAAAGCTCCACCTAGGAGCTAAATCCCTATCTTCAAATACCTACTGGGAATCCGGGTTTTTCAAAGGCATCTATGGGTTTTTCAAAGGTTCTATGTTGAAAGCTCACCATCTCTCAGAAAATGTGATCCTCATCCTATGTTCTCCATCCCAGCTGGCCAAGCCAGAAACTTAGATGTCACAGATGAGAGCTTCTTCTCCCTCATCCCCCACACCCAGTCAGCTTTGCCTGCACTCTATCCAGATCTCACCCAGCCTCCTCCTTGCAGCCAGAGTGACCTTTCTAACAGAAAAATTTGATCATGTCTGCCCTTGTTCAAACATTTACTGGCTCCCCTCCATTTCTAGGATAAAGTCCAAACTCAGTAGGCCACCATTTAAGACCCTGTATAATTTTATCCCTTCTGCCTCTCAGTTTCATATCTACTCAGTGTTCTCTATGTTAAGCAATACTACTAAACCATAATAACCACTTATTAATCACTTATTGTGTGTCAGGCACTTGTAAGCAAGTTATATCTATCACCTCCTTTAACCCTTACACCACACCAACCTTTGTGTTAGGTGCTCTTATTCTCCCCATTTGACAGATTGTTAACCAAGTCCTAGAGAATTTGAGCGGCTTGTCCAAAGCACACCGCCTGCACAGAGGGAGCCAGGATTTGAATCTAGGCAGTCAGCTGTGCCAAACAGCCTCAGCACCAAACAACCACACGGCTCCCTGCCTGCCTTGTTTTCTAATGCTTCTGTGGTTTTGCGTGTGCTATTCCCTCTGTCTGGAGTACCTGATCCCAGATTCTGAAAAATCAATACTCTACTTTAAAGCCATACTCGGAGGGCACCTCCTTTGAGAATTCCATGTGCTTTAGATACGCTGTCTCTGAGGGACCTATAGATATCGAGGCTGCTGGAAATGGAAGTGTAGATTCATCCTCCAATATGATGGCCACTAGCCACATGCAGCTATTAAGTACTTGAAATGTGGCCAGTCCAAACTGAGACCTGCTCTAAGTGTAAAGTACATACCAGATTTCAAAGACTTAGTAGGAGAAAGAGAATGTAGAATATCTTATTAATAATTTTATATTGATGATGTGTTGAACTGGTAATATTTTGGCTATGTGGATTAAGTGCAATAATTATTCGAATTAATTTCACCTGTTGCTTTTTACCTCTTTAATGTGGCTACTAAAAAATTTTTAAAAATTACAAATGTGGGTCATATTGTATTTCCCTTACACAGCTCTGTTCTAGTGTTTTTGAAAAAGAAAGGCTGGAGAATTGACATGGGAGCTATAGCTGAAGCCGTCGGGGAGGATGAAAGTGAGAGGAGGTCAGCTGCGGGCTGCCCCAGTGGGTTGGCATTAGAAACCCTGGCTGGAGCAGGTGTTGAAATGGGAGAGAAGCAAAGGGAGAATGTGCCCTGGACACCAGAGAGCAGCAGAGTTTCCCAGCAGAGTGTGGTCCCCATGGTCACATGCAGCCTCCAGGTCAAGGGCATAAAGACCTGAAAAATGTGGTGAGCACTGCATCATCAGGCCATGGGAACAGAAACCAGGTCCCAGAAATTGAGAGGTAAGTAGGTGATGAAGAAGAGTTAAAGGATACCAGTGCAGACAGCTCTTTGAGATCCTGCCTGAGAAGGGAGGGAGGGAGAGCGTGATCATTGAAGGGGCTCATAGGGGGAAGGGGGGAATGTTTTGTGTTGTGCCAGTTTAAGTAGAGAGACTTCAGTGTGGTAAGGCTGAGAGAAGGAGAGGTTCTCCCTCAGGATGGAACTAAGTACCTGAGTAGACTGGAGGGTGGGACTGGTGCAGGAGTGGAGGGCCCTCCATGGAGGAGGGGCCCTGCCCTAGCCAAGGAGGGGGGATACATGGATTCACAGGTAAGTGGAGTCTGGGGCTGCAGGGACAGGTGGGTGAGGAGCCAGACAGGGGAAGCCTGCCTGATGGTTTTCTCTGTCAAGCTAGAAATCAAGCCATTTGCTGATTTAAAAAAAAAAGGGTGGGGGGGGCAGAGTACAGAGTACAGAGTACAGCTTTGGGAAAGTCTGAGAACAAGTGGAATAGCCTGGATAGGGTAGGGAAGAGACAGTTGAGCAGGACCATGTAGGTCCCCCAAGAGCTCCAAGACAGGTGCAGGGGAGCCCAGAGACAGGCAGGCTTAGGGCCAAGGGTAGGATGAGGCAGGAGAGGACAGGGACAGATGGGACATGAGGGTGGGGAGTGAGGCCAGGACGGGCTGACAGGTGTGGGGAGGGTCAGGAGGTGCAGGGGCTGGAGCACGCATGGAGGGTCTGAAGACCGAGCGTTCACATTTCCAAGTACGAGTTCTAAACCATTTGCTAAAAATAATGAATGAGTGACTAAACCCCACATGATCTCCTGTATCAAGGTTGCCAACTGGCAGCCCATGGGCCAGTCTCTCCAGAACACAGGTTTTGTTTGGGTAACTTGGTTTTGACGACCAGAAGTTTCAGGCTCTCTGGAAGAATCAGAAGCTCGGGCAACGCTGGCCAGCATTGCGCCCTGCGTGGCAGCCATCCGCTGGGGTGGTGGCAGAGATGCTTTGCACAGGCTGGCACTCTGCCCTTAGCCACAGTCCCCACCACTCTGAGTTCACTCTGGCCCCCATAGCGTGTAAGTTTGCACCTCCTCCATTTATGGCTCCTGTCGACAGCTGCTTTTCCAGGCCCCTACTGGCCCAGCCCCTCCCGTCCATGCCCAGTGAATGTGGCCCGGCCCATTTGGGTCCCCATAAGCATGAGGCCAGTCCTGAGCACAGCACCCCGGGAGGCTGCAGAGTAGAACAGTCCACTTCCCTCATCCTGGCTGCAGTAAATGGGGCCCAAGGTCACACTAGTTTTTCTGGCAAAACCTTCGCCCTGATGACTCACTGAGCTTCCTATAACTGAAAAAGCCCCCACTTCTTGGCACAGGCCCCAAACTGAAAATAACAACACAATGTCCTAGATGAGCTTAAACCACACAGAGTTCTTTTATAAGTGTGATTTCCCTTCCATCCTCACAGCATATCTGCCTGGCAAATATTTCTGCTCCTCTTCTACAGATGGGGAAATTGAGGCCCAGAGACTACCAAAGGCCTGAAAGTGAGGGCCTTACCTCAGCTGGGGGAGAATTAATAAGCCAGAGTGTTGTAAATTCTGTCATAGCTAAGCGAAGGAACAGAGAGTATAGAAACTAAGGGTCAAGACTATGATATTAGGTTGGACTGGATTTAATCTGAACTTAAAATGTGACCTTGGACAAGTAACTTAGTCTCATGGAGGCTCAGTTTCCCCATCTGTGAAATGGGGATAATAATAGAACCTCCCTCATAGGAGGAGCACAACACTTTGCTGTGAGGATTTGAGAAGATACTATATGTAAGGGGTTTGGCATCATCATGTCTGGCATGCAGTAGGTGCTCAATAATAATCTCAATAAAAGGAAGAGAAACAGGGACATGGGAAGGCATCAGTGCATGTGGGTGGTGCCGGCTTTTCCTAAGAGCTCTCTGAGGAGGCACCCTCCTCACTCTATGGTTCCAAGGTTTAACAGCCCTCACGAGGCTGGAATGTCTTGTCATAAATGAATGACTTCACCCTGGATTAAGGCTGGACCCCATCCAGTTGCTGTCCTCACAGCTCAGGAGTCAAAACAGGAGGGCAGGTAATGGGGAAAGGGAGAGGGCAGGAGGCAGGGAGGGGAGGGCAGTTGAGAGCACTTGTCATGACAAGAGACCAGCACATATGTCCTGCATGTGGAGAGAGGGGGAGTTTCTAAGAAACCTCACATTCCATCTACAGTCGGGTTTCTGTCCCATCAGCCAGTAAAAGAGCCCTTGTCGAGGTCTCCAGTGGCCTCCATCTTGCCAATCCCTACAGACCCTTGCCAGGAGTCACTTTCTCTGGCCTGTCTGTAGCCCCCCACTGCTGACCAGCCCCTCCTTGTGGACCCTCCCTTCTATAACAGGTCTCCCCCCTCTTCTCCTCCCACCTTTCTGGCCTCTCCTCCTCAGACTTCTTTGCATGCTCCTCTTTAGGGTTCTGTCCTCAACTTATTTTTTTTCTCTTTCTATACACTCTCACTGGACAGTTTTATAACCACCATCCATATTCTGATGAGCTCTAACTCCTTACTTCCAGCCCAAGTCCCTCTCTTGAGCTCCAGACCTCTATATCCAAGCCCCCAGATGTCTCCACTGGCACCTCACCTGAGCACACCCAAACTGACCTAGCCTCTCACCCGGAAGTGGGCCCCAGACTCCAGAAGGGCCTCCTCCTCAGCACTTACCCCTCATCCGCTGCTTGCAAAGTCTAGGTTCCTCCACAAGTCCCTCAAATGTGTGCTTTGTTCCCCATCCCTGGACCAGTCACCACCCTCCCTCTATCACTAGGTCAACAGCCTCATAACTGCTTCCCCTCCCACCAGTTCTGCCAGTTCTGCTGGGGTGCTCACACTGCACTGCAAACCACCTTCTAAAATCCAAATCTGAACACATCACTCCCCAGCTTGAAAACCTTCAGCGTCTCCTCATGGCCCTCAGGATTCTCAAAGCATGACACTCAATGACACTTCTCTCTCATCTCTGTACCCTTAGTTTCCCTTCTCCCCACTTCCAGCCATGCCCTCTGACACCTGTGCCCCAGCCCATGGTTTTGTTCTGCCCCCACATATTATGATCTCTTTCTTTCCCTAAAAGATAGCGAGAAAGAGAAAGCTTCTCTCTTTACTTTCTTATGCTTCTCCTTCAGGATTCCCGCTCCAAGGCTGGAGAATGGGTAATGTGACCCAGGGGTCAGTGGTGGGGAGGGGGTCATGGATTGCCTTCACTGAGCCCCACCCTCCTGAGGTCCTGGGGTGCCTGTCCGTCCCTCAGAGCCCACCCACCCTGTGCCTCCTCCCCACTCACCATCATGACGTACGTGCTCATGAACTCGGCCAGGAACTCTCGCACCATCTCCTTCTGCATGATTGCTTGCATCCTTGTTATGACCACGGGCGATGAGACCATCTTGGAGCTGCGGGTGGACCTGGAGCAGCAACCCGAGCCCATGGGCAGGAAAGAGACTTGACTGTACTCGCTGCCATCGGCCCTTTAACTCATGTCTGAGTTAATGGGTAACTCAGAGGTTACCCACACACACCTCCTCTTGCCCAGGGCAGCTGGTACAGCTGGGATCCGAGATAACTGAGAGCCACAGGGCTGTGGAGAGGGACTGGTGCTAGACGGCCAGGCTAGGTCCCTTCTTTCTGGAGGGGACTGGCCCAGTGGGAAGGGTGCACTAACGAGGTCATTTTGCAGAGAAGGCAGTGGGGAGCCGAAAAGTGCCATCTGTGGGGCCACTGAGTCTCAGAGGAGAAGCAGATGGGAGAGAGCAGGCAGAAGAGTGGAGCTCAGCTGTCCATCTGCCTGCCTGCCTATCTGTAGGAGCCCAAGCTTCGGGAACACAGTCCAGGCATCAGGCACGACTTGTTAATAGGAGGCACTCTGCAAACAACACAGGGTGTGGCAGAGTCCACTCAGGGCTCTGTAAAGACTGAGGCCTGAAACTTCCATCACGTTCTGCCAGAGGGGAAAGCATCTGCAAAGTGCAGCGGGCTCGCAACCAGGTGGACACAGACTTCTGTGGTGAACGAATGAATGAACAAATGAGAGAGAGGAGGGAGGAAAGGAGGGACTGGATCTTCCCCTCTGTTGTATGCTCAGTGCCTAGCACAGGGCCAAACACAGAGTAGGTGTGCAATAGATATTGTCCAATGAATGAGAACCGGGGAATTCATCTGTCGTACTCTCCACTAGATCCCCAAAACCTCTTACAGGGCCTGGCACATGGTATATGCTGGACAAATATCTGTTTAATAAATGCATGTTTGGATGGATAGATAGACCAAAAAAATGAGTTATGGTTCCCATCATCTGTTGGGAGCGGGGTAGAGAGTTCTGGTTTGGGGAAGGAGATGGAGTCTGGAGGCTAAAGAGGAGGAAGAAGGCTACAGAGCCCTTTAAGTGTCCTTAGTGCTTGTTCAGACTGGTGACCCTCCCCCTGCTGAATTCCTGAAGCTGACCCAGCCCCTCAACTACCTCATCCTGCCTGGGATAGCAACATCACCCGCCACCCCACCCCAGGCTTCCTGAAATTTCCCCGGCCTCACAGCAGCACAGAATAAGTAGAGGGAGTAAGAAACGTAAATCAGGCATGGATAAAACACCTTCTACTTTTCTGGCTGAGACCCTGTGTTTAATCTCACCCACCCTGGTCCTTGCTCTGTCCTTACCCCAGGGAAACAAACCAAGGGCTGAGCATCTGAAGAGGGATATAGAGTTGCTGGGACAATTTATTGACTTCCATCCAACTCTGGCTCCCATGAAGCACTGGGGGGGGGGGGATTGTCTCCTTGCCACTATAACCAGCCTCTTAGCCCTGAAGAAGTACCTGTGAGTAGCCCGAGGCAGGCAGGTACCCAAGAGTACCACAGAGGTAGTACCACAGAGGTAGTGGAGAGGTGGACAGAGCAAGAAGCCAAAGACATCAAGAGAACTTTCCAACCGTGGCACCTTCCTCCTCATCACACAGCAAGCAAGACACATTAAGCAACAAATAACCACCAACCAGCCACTGACCCAGAGATTTATCAAATGCCTAATATGATCAAACACTGTAGTAAAGAACACTGTCATGATCCCTGCTCTCAGGCAGAAAAACAATGAAGTAATTGCTATAAAGTGTGAGGAGTGTTGCCACAGGTGAAAGGTGGGCATCACTTGATTGCAGAGAAGAAACAAACGACCTAGAGGAGGGGGCGGGAGGGTCTCCCACAGGAGAGGAAACAGGTTGAGAATGGAAGGCTGGCCAGATGAAGGAGCAGCAGGGGAGGCAGGGGAAAGTTCAGGGCATTGGAATGGTATGGCAGAGGCTTGCCGCTAAGACAGTGTGTGATGTGTAGACGAACTCCCCAAGGATGGGCTGGCCAGAGAGAGGAGAGAAAGTAGCATGAGGTGGGCAGAGAGGGGCACAGGGCCAGATGGCAGAAGACCTTAGGGCCCATGTTAGGGAGTCTGAACTCGACCCAGAGGGCCAGGGGTTCGGTGGAGGATTTAAGCAGCGGCATTGCCTCCTCTATGGAAGCTGTGATGAGGGAGCAGGAGTGAGGGTGTGATGAGCAATCAGGAAGCTTCTGCCACAGACAGCCTGAGCAGCGACGGCAGCCTGAGCCAAGAAGGTGCTATGGAGATGGTTAGAAGACAGTGAAAATGACACACTTGGTGTTTGATTGAAGAGGAAAATGGAGAGGGAAGGGTCAGTGATGACCTCAGGTTCGGGCAGAGCAGCAGAATGACAAGTGAGCACAGGAGAGAAGCTGCAGGCTTAGGCAGGAGCATGAGGAGGCCCTCGGGCTGTGTGGAGTTTGAAGAGCCTCCTGGACATCTAGGTGGAGATGGCCAGTAATACGGAGGCAGCTGGTCACGTCTTGTTTAGAGATACGCATCTGGAGGTCATAGGTGGTCATTTGGTCCTTGGGCAGAGATGAGATAGCTCAAGGAAAGGGTGTAGAATGAGAAAACTGGCCTACAAGCCAAGAAGGTAACAGCCAACCAGATAATTATCTAAGCAATATCTGCTAACCAAGGAGCTAAATAGCTAACAACTCACCAACCAACCCTTCAACTAACTAATAATCTAGCAACTTGGCCAACTAACGGAATCTCCTATTCACCAGCTCATTTAATTATCTAATCAACCAACCACCTGTAAACCAGCCAAGCTCCAGCGGTACAGTGTACAAACCAAATCTCCACCCTTGGATCACTCCATCTAGTGGGTCTGATAGATAACGGCAGCGCCATCAGAGATGAGAAGCCAGGGGTGGGAGGTGAGGCTTGCAGAGACTTCTGAAGAGTGGGCAGGTGGTGGCCTAACGTGCCTGTGAGGGAGGAGAGTCGTGGTGGAAAGAATGGTGGGAGTGAGCACAGTCTAGATATTTTATTTTATTTATTTTTTTTTTTAAAGATTTTATTTATTTATTTGAGAGAGAGAATGAGATAGAGAGCATGAGAGGGGGGAGGGTCAGAGAGAGAAGCAGACTCCCTGCTGATCAGGGAGCCCGACGTGGGACTCGATCCCGGGACTCCAGGATCATGACCTGAGCCGAAGGCAGTCGCTTAACCAACTGAGCCACCCAGGCGCCCGAGTCTAGATATTTTAGATGTGACTAGATATGAAGCATGGGGAGACAGAAGTGTCAAGGACAGAGTCTCAACGTCTGGCTTGAGCAATGGAGAAAAGGATCCTGAGCTGAGCTGAGGCCACAGGAGGAGGAGTGGGCTTGGGGTGTGGAGGCTGTTTTCAACTGGAACTTTGTTGTCTGTGGGACACCAGTGGGTCTTTGGAAACAGTGTCTAAAGACCCAGAGAGAGTCCAGCACAACGGGGAGCCATTCACTCTGTCTATCCAGGAGTGAACAAAAATCTCTGCTCATGTGGAGCTCGCAGGCAGCGATGAAATGCAATAAGGAAGTACATTTGCGTGTTAGAAGGTACTATGGGGGTGGCGCCTGGGCCACCTGGGTGGCTCAGTCCGTTAAGCGTCTGGCTTCGGCTCAGGTTGTGATCCCAGGGTCCTGGGATCGAGTCCCACGTCAGTCTCCACACTCGGCTGGGAGTCTGCCTCTCCCTCTGCCCCTGCTCCCACCCCACTCGCACTCTCTGTCTGTCTGTCTCTCTCTCATAAATAAATTTTTTAAAAATCTTAAAAAGAGAGGGCGCCTGGGTGGCTCAGTTGGTTAAGCGACTGCCTTTGGCTCAGGTCATGATCCCGGAGTCCCGGGATCGAGTCCCGCATCGGGCTCCCTGCTCGGCGGGGAGCCTGCTTCTCCCTCTGACCCTCCACCACTCATGTACTCTCTCTCTCTCTCTCATTCTCGCTCTCTCAAAATAAATAAATAATCTTTAAAAAAAATAAATAAAAAAAGAATAAAAATCTTAAAAAGAGAAAGAAGGTAGTATGGCCTATGGGGGAAAACAGAGCAAGGAAAAGGGGGTGGGGTATGATTTTAAGTAAAGCAGTTGGGGTAAGCCTCAATGAGAAGGTGACAGACATGAGGAGGTGAGGGAAGAACATTTCTGGCAGAGGGAAAATCACTGAAGGATTCTGAGCATGTCTGAGGGAAAGGAAAGGAGGTCAGTGTGACTAGAGTGGGAGAGAGCAGGGATGGCATGGGGAAAGGTCAGAGAGGAAACCAGGACCAGATAGGCAGGGCCTGGGCTGTTGCAAGGACTTTGGCTTTTATTGTATCCCAGAGAGACCTGAGCCCGTAACGGTGAGAGGCAGTGAGTTCAGTTCAGTTGAGCGTGACCACCTACATAAAGGCAGCTGGAACCCCCCACTCACCAACCCTTTGGCTCTCACCCAGGTCTGAGTCTCCCGTCACCCCAGGGCCCAGCCCAGGGCCCAGGTGGGAGAGGCCCTTGTTCTCGGCCTCCTGACCCAGTGGAGGATGGTAAGGAGGGGGGTTTGGGAGGGTCAGCTGCCATGAGGGAGAGGCTGAGAGTAGGGAAGGAAGGGCACAGGGGTGTGCTGGGGGGTGGGGGATGGGAGGCTGGAGGAGAATGGGTAGGGTA
This sequence comes from Neomonachus schauinslandi, assembly GCF_002201575.2. Lineage (NCBI taxonomy): Eukaryota > Metazoa > Chordata > Mammalia > Carnivora > Phocidae > Neomonachus > Neomonachus schauinslandi. The sequence continues at coordinate 56,194,252 of NC_058415.1, forward strand.
CTTACCGCCTCTTCTTATCTGATTGAACCATGTTCTGTCTTTGAGATTTTTAGATGCTGCAGAGCCAAAGAGAGGTCATTAGGGCTGGGGGGCACAGAACTTGGCCCCACATTCTCATCAGACCTCAGCCTCCCCAGGGTAGAAGCCACAGGGACAGGTCCTGCCGGTTCCAGTCTCTCAACCCAGCCAAGCTGGCAAGGAGGGGTGTGGATGTGCTTCAGCCAATGGGGAAAGGCCCTGGAGTCCCACCCCCTCTACCCTTGCTGGCCTCAGGACCCCTGGACCAGGCCCTTCACAGGTCCTCCTGACTTCCCCAGGTTGCAGCCCAGCTTTGGACAGTGGAGATGCCCACAGCCTCCCCTCAGTGGCTCCACCCTCACATATGTGGGTATTACTGCCTTTAGTATAACCTCAAGCCCTCTTGCTGCTGACTTAAATTCTGATTTTCCAGGGCCTTTTCCTTGCGTGCATGCGCGCGCACACACACACACACACACAGTGAGGTCCTGAGAATTCATTTAGTCCATAGTTCCACCTCAGAACAAAGTCTACCCTCTTACCTTCCCTGAAAATTCCCCGGCGTATTCCCATTGTCCACGCAAATGACCACACAGAGGTAACCCTTGAGTTTCCCCACCCTGTAAGTCCCAGGACCCTGGGACTTCTTTAGCCAGATTCCCTATAGCTGCAGCACAAGTTCACATCCCTAGCCCTGCCTGCGGGACCCTGCAGCCCCCAGCCCCTGCTTCTCAGGAGGGAACTCCCAGGGGAGAAATCATTCCAACTAAGCCAGCAATCAACCCATCTCTCTGATCTGCATGCCTTCTGCTTTGGTCCAGGGTCTGGTCTGCGTGCTCTCCTCGTCCCCTGGCCAGCGCTCTCCTGACAGGCCAGCCCAACACACCCTCCCAGCCTCGGTGGCCCTGCTCTTCCTCCCAGCAGTCAAATTACAGGTGAGGGAACTAAAGCCCAGAGAGAGTGTGGGACATGCCTGTGTCACACAGCAACTCAGGACTAAACCAGAACAGACATCCTGGCTTTCAGCTCCCAGCTGGGGTTCCTTCCCCAGCTAGTCCCGTTGTCATCTCTCCACCCCTCCATATGGTCCCCAGGAAGTAGCAATCTGAGGCCTGGGTCGCAGGGGAGGTCCCCTGTCCCAGCCCTGCCTGGAGTCCAACTCACTCTACTGAAGTGCCTTATGTTCCTCAGCGTCCACCTTGGGGGCTTCTCAGTTATAGCAGCTCTTGATCTTGTTCCTCCGTGACTGTCCCGGGCTCTGGCGGCACCCCCGGCTGGGACTCCACTGTCCCTGTGTCCCCAGTCTAGAGCCCGCCTCTCGACCCCCCTTGGGGTGGCCCCACACGCTGCTTTGCTCTGCTCCTCCAGGGGAGAGGTCAGTGGGGCAGGGGTTTGGCCCGTGCCACTTGGGCCAAGTCCAGACACACTGCCTAAAATAGCATCCCTTCTCCGACCAGCGGCGCCACGGAGACCAGGTTCTAAGGCGGCCCTTGTGAGGTCAGAGGTAGAGCTCAGGGTGGGTCCCAGAGGAAGGGCCTGTCCTCCGAGCCAGGTGTCCAGCCCAAAGCCAGAGGAAGCCCTCCCAGGGCCCCAGACGGCTCCTGAGGCCCTGGCTGTGGGAAGAGCTGTGCAGAATGGGGACTGGAGGTGGAAAGATCTGGAGATCAACAGCCAGTGGAGGGGTTGGGGAGAAGACCCTGGTTCAGTCCGCAGGAAACCCCCACTCTGAAGGTGGAAAGGGAAACTCAGTCCCCTCCCGGTCTCAGGGGAAGGAGGACACATAAACCATGTCGGCAGGGAAACCCCGGTCTGAGAGGGGAGATAGAAATCCAAGCCTGGTCCTCTGGAGTCCCTAGTCTCTGGCGAAGAGAAGAAGCCTGGGCCTCCTCCTCTGGGAGCTCCCATCTGAGCAGGGGAAGGGGAAACCTATGCCCCATCATCAGGAAAATGCCTCCCTAGTAAGCAAGACCTCTGTGAAGGAGCCAAAGCTGGAGCAGAGTGTGGGGCACCAGGCCAGGGCTGCAGAAACTTAGTGACTAAGGTGGGGTCCGCAGTGAGCTAGGGGATCAGCTGCCATCTGAGAGGACTTCTGGAGCCAGGGCGTTACTGGGCCTCCAAGGATGGGGCAATGTGGTGTTTGAGCAGGTGACTCGGTGCTGAGACACAGGGAGTGGTTGCTGGTCTGCAGACTATGAGGAGACCTGCCGGGCAGAGTGGTGGGCGGTGGGCAGTAAGTCCCGGGAGCATCTGAGGCCAGGCAGCCCCTCAGTTGGGGGCGAAACCATGTAGGATTTGGTGGCCCGAAGCTAGCTCCAGTTAATAGAACTGTCCTCTAGAGGGTGCCAATAGACCAAGCCAGGTCTGACCGGGCATTGTCCAGGTCCCTACCCTAAATTGCCCTGCAGGTCACTCAGCAGGGAGAGGCAGGGGTAGGCTGCAATCAGAGGGCTTCCCAGTCAGAAGCTGTCCTTAAGGAGCAAACTCTTCCACTGCTGCCCACCACGGCTGAGGCTCTGCCCCTCACTCCACTCTGCAGATTCGGGTGGGCTCAGGATAATTAGTGCTTCTTTCAGGAAGGGAGAAATATACCCCTGGACATGGGAGGCACCTGCCTTTATTCCTTTCCGGTGTGTACTGTCAGGGTCAGGGTGACGTAAGAGTCAAAAGTGAAGCTGGGGTCTTGGATGAGGTCAGAGCTTGGGCAGACTTGGATTGGGCTGGGACCAAGTTGGTGAGGGAGGAATTTGGGATCCATGTTGGCTGGAGTCAGGGATCAAGCCCCGGGCTCATTTACTGGGCGAGGTGCTAGAGACCCAGATGTAGAGAAGACACAGTCCTGTCTGTCTCTTGGGAGAGATGGATAAACAGCAGGTGACTTAGGATACGCCAAGAGAAGGTGGATGGAATATAGGCAGCAGCTAAGCCAGCCTGGAGGGGGGCAAGAATCATCTGGAAGGGATGACAGAGAAGATGAGTCCTCCAAAGTGAGTGAGGGGCAGGGCGGGGGTGGGGGTTGGTTATTTGAAGGCATTTGAAGCGCAGTGGGATTGTGAGAAAACCTAGCATATTCTGGGAGTGGCTTGCAGAAGGCTGGAGAAGGAGCTCCATCCTCCCCTGGGCCTCTGTTTCCTCATTTGTGAAATGGGGTTGGAGAATATGTGATCCTCCAACCAACTACTTTTAGCATCCAGACAAGGCCCACGAAAAGGCCTATGAAGGCACAGTGGCCCAGTAAGTCAAAAACTAATTTGGGAAAAATGAGAAATCGGTTGAAAACGAAGTGGTAGTATTAGTGTGCTATAGGGCAAGTTTTGCAAACTTTGATGTATCTCTCAGCATTTAGTCCCTCTTGCAGAAATTTAGTTTTCTTATTCTAATTTTGTCTGCAATACATTATTTTTGCGAGTGAAAATTTGGAAATAACCCAGTGCTCTCAAACTTCTTTCTTTTTTCTTTTTTTTTTAGATTTTTTTTTTTTTAAGTAAGCTCTAAGCCTAACATGCGGCTCGAACTTACAACCCTAGAATCAAGAGTCTCATGCTTTACCGACTGAGCCAGCCAGGTGCCTCTCCACCTCCCATTTCTTACTCACAACACTAAAAACCTTACAATGTGAATTGGTAATTGGGGACATTAATGTTCAACCTAACTGAAAATTTAAATATTTATGAACACATAGCCAAGCAAGTCAAGCAGATATAATTGTCTATCATTGGAGTGGAAATTTTTTAATAGAAAACAAATAAAAAGAATCTCAGGCCCTTTTCTTTTATTCTGTTTTGACCTAAAATACAAACAAGCCAAAGGAACCTTAAAAGACCCATTTTCCCTCTGTGACAACTATTACTAACATTTTGGTAGATTTCCTTCTAATCCTTTTTTTATGTATACACATATCACATCCCCTCCTTACTTGGTCAATAATAAGTAGAATGAAACTTATTTTGTCAAGTACTGTTTCCCCTCAAACATTATTGAGAATATCCTTCCATGCCAATAGGTCTATATCCCCATCTTGCATGTGACTATACACACACATTTTAAATGTTTCCAATTCTTTTCTATTAGGAACAGCATGGGGCAGACACAAGAGGCCGAAATCCAATTAGGAATGAAAATGCAAATAGAAATTTTTAAAAATCAGAATAAAGAAAGAAAACTGCCAAGAGATGCTAAAACTTCTCTGAACTCCCCCCGCCAAATATGCCCCAAAGTGTTGATGTGTAAAAAACTAATCATTTCAGCTAATTATTTGCTTCAACCAACATTCCATTTGATAAACTTATCACAAAACTACTTTCAATCAAACTGTTTTATACTTGGGGTTTTTCAGACTCTTTTGAGCCCCCGAATCCGGTGTGTAACTCAGGAGCCCATGTATCAATCAGTAAGAAAGGAAAAGCTCTGGCTAAAGGGGCAGGGATGGGTGTGGGAACACAACGCAGGTTCTTCAAGGGACCCTGGTCTCTCTGAAATCACCTGCAGTCATAAAAATTCTCCTTCTGCTCAAAAAAGAATGGACCCTTAAGTCTCACCCAGGTAAGTGTCACCTTTCAAACTCTTGAGATAGGGAAACTGAGATTCAGAGCAAGGTAACAACTTGCTCAAGATCACCTAGACCTAGAACATCCAGATCAGGGCTCTGTCGCCTGCCCCAGGAGGCCAGGGCCCCCCACCTAGGAGAACTGGGGGCTAGGTTGGGGAGGGGCAGGGGCACAGGCAGGACCCAGGACAATGTATAAACCTTGACCTTCTCCAATGACCAGACTCCCCTTCCCACAGCCCAGCCTCATCCTTCTCAGAGTCATACGTGGGCCTCCAGGACCGAGAGGACAGAGACTAGGGAAGACAGGACCAGGAGGCACAGTCACTGGCCCAAAGACAAACATCCTGTGATTTAAGGGAACCAGAATCCAAAACCAAGCCTGTTCCACTCTAAAGCCTATGTCACGTTGCCTGATTGGCATCAGAAACCAGGCATAGAGCTCAGGCCTGCCACTTCCCAGTATGAGCTAGAGCTATCAGGGAGGGCTTCTTAGAGGAGGCAATCTCATTGACAGAATTTGGAAGATGATACTGAGGGAATTTGCATGTGTGAGAAGCATTTGTGTCTTTGTGTATGTCTGTATGTGAGCATGCATATGTGTGAATGGGCAGGTGTGTATGTGCACCTACATATCTGTGTCTGGTCTTGCATGTGAAAACCTCTTTGTGGGTGCACACATACACACACACACATACACAGACACACACACACACAGAGCCATGCACACATTTACATGTGCCCATTCAACTGGGTTAATATTTTCCTGCCTGCGTCAGCCCGGTCCCAGTCAGCAGGCAGCTCACTGCAGGAACGTGCCCTATCTGATCTGGTCAGGGGCTGTGGGCCTGGAACAGGGGGCTCGGGGTGGGCAGGGAGCCCATCTCAGCTCCCTCAGAGAAAGCTACACTCTCTCCACTCTCCTGCTCTGCCTGAGAAAGGAGGCAGGCCCAGAGGCCAGGCAGCTCCAGTGTGAGATGACTTCCCTGTCTCCCAGCTCACACTAGGGGCTCCCCAGGGGGGCAGCCTCCCTGCCTGCCTCCAGAAGGGTAAAGCCAGCTGTTCCCTGAGAAACCTCCTGCCTCCCTCATCTTCACCCAAATCCTGAGGCCTCTCCACACACAGACGTCCCACTGAGGACAAACAAGGTTAGAGACCCCTTATAAGGAAATGCTCCCAGGGTGCCCCCCTCCAGCAGGAAAGTAGTTTTGAAAATGACTGCGCTAGTCTGTTGGAAGGGGGCATTTGATTTACAGCTTTCGAGGAACACAGTGACTGCACAAAGAGCCTGTGCATAAGTCTGTGTGGGCAGGGCCTGGGGCACAGGCACCCATAGGCATTGAGCCTCACCCAGGAAGGCTCAGTGGAACACGGAAACCACAGGCAGGGTGGGGTCTTCCCGGTTCCTAGGCGTCTCCTAGTGTCAATGGAGGTTCTTCCCAAGCCTGCCCTGGTCCCTGGGGTGCAGGCTGGGCCAGACGGGGCTGGACAGGCAGAGACAGTGTCTTCTGCTCTGGGCACAGCCCAGGGTCCAGAGTGATTCAAACCCAGGTGTCCTGGTGCCTAGCCCAGCTTGAGGATGCCCTGATGCATCTCTGTCTGGGAGATGCAGGGACGGAGCACAGAGGGAGGAGGATGATGGCCAGGAAGAGGAGGACCCCCCAGGACGATGATTTTTCCCCACGGTGCAGACCTAGAGGCTTCTCGCCTCCCTCAGGCTCCATCTCTGGGCAGTCTCTTTCCCACTCTGTGGCCACAGTCTGACCTTCAGGGCCCTTGCCACCTTTGCCTTTGCGGGCCCCTTTCCCCATAAAAAAAAATTAAATAAAAATTATATTTTACAAGCACGTTGGTCTAAAGACAAATATATCAATGTTGTGTATTAAAACATTGTCTTCAACTAAGTTCATTTTTTAATTTTAAAACAAAACATCTTTTTGTGGGCCCTTAAATAGACCATCTTGGCAGGCACAGCACCTTCCGTGTCCAATGGAGAAGTCAGCCCTGCGCGTCCCCAGTGTCCTCTCCCACCACACAAATGCTGCCATCTCCCCAGGCCTGTTGCCTGCCCACATGTCACCCTACTGCTCCGGAACAAGTGAGCCAGCATCCTTCTCTTGTTCTCTCTCTTGTTCATCTAATGAACACGTCTGCCTTCACCTGCTTCAATCCAGGCTCGTCGAAACTTCTCCCAAGTCTGTCGACTCTAGTTTCATCCCGTCTCTTTTTTGTGAAGTATTTTAAAACAAACTCCAGCCATGGTGTCATTTCACTCCTACATTCTTCAATATTCATCTCTAAAATATATGAACAAATTTTCTTCAATAATCATGACGCTGTACCTAACAAAATGAACAAGTCCATGGAATTACTGAGTCCCCACAATTATTTCAAAGTGTCGCTTTGCATTAATGTGTTGGTTGGTTAGAGTCAGGATCCAAACAAGGTCACACATTACATTGGGTTAAGGGCTCTCTTAAATAGCTGCTCCCCTGTCTGTCTCTGATTTGTTCGTGTCACTGACTTGTTGAGTAAATGTGGTTCTGTGGGAAGTCCATGCTCTGCATTTGTCTGTCTGCTTCTTTGTGGTGTCATTTAACTTTTCCTCCATCCCCTGCATTTCGTAGAATATATAGGAAGTTAGCACTAATGGTGTGATTTTATTTAAGGTCAAGGGCAGGGGTGGGTGGGCAGAGAATCCTTTGTAGATAGACCTTGCGCTTTCTTTTGTGTCCTATCCAGAGATAATGTCTGATTGTTTTAGTGATGCTGACCAATCAGTGGGTCCAGAGGGTGGCAGCCTGAGCCCTCCCTTGTCAAGTTCCCCATCAGCCATTCCCCTTCTGGTTTCATTCTCTGATTTCTGCCTAAATCAATTTCAAGATCCTTCCACAGTAGAAAAGAAGGGGGTCTAATAATGGTGGGGTGTCAGGGACCAGCTTAATTAAAGCAAAGAGGGAAGTCAGGATCAGGGAAGCTTTCTGAGAAGAGTGAAAGACTGAGGTGGTGGCAGAATGGAGCAGAGGAAAACCCAGGGACCTCCTGGCCTGGAGCCTGAGTCTGGGGTTGGTTTAGGGTTTGGCTACTGGGGTGAGGACGGCTCCCCCATCCAGGTGGTAAGCTATGGTTCAGGGCTCAGGCTTTATAGCCGGGCAGACCTGAGCTTGAAACCAGTTCAGCTTCTTAATTGGCGCTGGGTGACTTTGAGCAAGATATTTAATTGGGGGCGCCTGGGTGGCTCAGTTGGTTAAGCGACTGCCTTCGGCTCAGGTCATGATCCTGGAGTCCCTGGATCGAGTCCCGCATCGGGCTCTCTGCTCGGCAGGGAGTCTGCTTCGTCCTCTGACCCTATCCCCTCTCATGTGTTCTCTCTCTCTCATTCTCTCTCTCTCAAATAAATAAATAAAATCTTTAAAAAAAAAAAAAGATATTTAATTGGGTGTCTTCATCTGTAGGATGGAGATACACTAATCCTCACCTCAGAGGGTGAGGATTGTTGGGAGAATGGACTGAAGTGCCTGGTAGAGAATAACCACTCTGTGGAGAGGTGGAGAGGGTGCCTGTTTGAGGTAAGGGACCCTGCACCCCACCCGTGGGCCCTGACCAATTCTTGCCTGACGCCAAGGCCAAGCTAGAAGGGCTGAGCGCAGAGTATACGATGCTCATTCCACAGACAGCAAGACCACAGCCCATGGACTTCCGCCCAGATTCCAGGCTGCTCCAGCCAGGTGCATCTAGGCTCTCAGCCCTTCCCATTGCATCCTGGCGGCTCAGCAATCTGGACTTGACTCCCCGGTTGCCCTCTCGGGTCCGGGGGCGGGGCTGCCCCAGGCACCCTGCAATCACTGGCTCCATCAACAAGCAGTCAGCTTCCCAGGCATCTGGGGGATCCAGGCATGACAGGGCCCAGGGCAGGCAGCCTACTGGGGATGCCCCAGCCTGGACAGCATATTGTGCATAGCAGGTGCACGACAAATGTATGTTAAGAGAACTGAGCTCCACCTGCCCTGAGTGGAGAGAAATAGGTTGTCAGGGAAGGCAGCTATGCCTGTGGGTGGGGCAAGGGAGCATGTTTTGGGAATCCCAGGAATTCATGGCTCCAAGATCCTGAGCCCTGAGGTGAGCAGCTGGCGCAGGGCACAGAGCCCGAACTCCAATCCTGCTCCTGTTCCAGACTGTTTACTCCCTCCCTGCCCTGCTTCCATCCCTGGCCTCCAAGTAGCCTCTCACTTGCTTTGCGAATCAGTAGCAGCAACTGTGGAGTCCAGGGCAGGGGGGGTGGTCGGAAGCACCCCCTGTCCCTAGCCACCACATCCTTTTTACAGCACTCATTAGTCTGGGCACTAGCACCCCCTGCTGATGATCTAACCTCACTTCTTTGACCTGAGTCCACTGGAGGCACCCCTCCTCAGACACCCCACAAGAGATTGGCAGGACCAGCCTTAGCCCCAGGGTGCTGCTCTGAATGGAGACACATCACTCCATCCTGCCAGCCTGCACACCTTCATTGTGGCTTCCAAGTTTTCTTTCCACATCACCTGCAGCTTCCTTTCTTGTGTTGTTGACTTCAGTGCTGTCTGTTTGCTCTGGCTAAGCCTACAGCCCCAGGATGAAAACTCTGAACTCAGGAAGTGTGAACCTGAAAGACAGCAAGCTGGGGGTGGGGACGAAGGTGGGGGTGAGAGGGGGTGGAAGACAAGAGAGAGTGAGCTGTGAGCTGGTCTAGGGGCACTGCTGTTCCCCTCCAGCAGGCAAGCAGGGCTGAGAGGTGCAGGGATGGGTAGATAGACTTTCCCAGCCTCACCAAGGGCAGGTCCTAGCCTGTAGCGTTAATTGGTTTTGAAGCTCAGCCCCAGAACTCCAAACACCTCACTTCCCCAGGAGGTTTGACCACCCCTTGTAGGGCAGAGTGCAGGTCCCCTAGAGGTTGTTACCTGCTTTCACCCCCTAGTCCTATAGCTGAACGACACAGGGAGTGCCGCCCTTTCCCTTGTGAAGCCCCAGGACCAAACCTCTCAAACTTTTCCAACCCCTCCATGAGAATCTGTCACCCAACAGCCTCGAGAGGTGGCCCTGCAGGGATTACTGCCCCAATGCACTTTACAGTGAGAAAGTTGAGCCCCAGAGAGGGCAAAGGGACCTCCCCAAAGGCACTACGAGAAAGCTTGGAGAAGAACCCCGGCTTCCCGGTGGCTAGCCCAGGCTCTTTGTCCCACTTGAAGCATGTCTCAGATCGTGGAGCATGATGGGAAGGCGGCCCCAGGCCCCAGGCGCTAGGGCAGGGGCCAGCACACCCAGACGTGGATATGCACGCACACTGCATGCCAGCACACACAGTGCCACCCAAACCAGGGACATGGGCAATCCGGTGCTGACATGCTTTCCTCGTATCCCAATGGAGCAGACGCCACTCAGACCCTCTGTCCTTCCTGCCTGCAGAGAGGATGGGAGACACTCACTGCTCCTGACATACCTGTGTGGCATGTGGGATGTGCATGTCCTCTCAGGGTTAGGATGGGGAAGCCACCCTGCCTGCAGCCAGGGGCTTAAGGGATAAGCTTAGGGAAAACCACTGCTGTCACCATGGGCTTAGAATGCCCGGCCCTGCCAACTGGTCCAGCCAAGCCCTCCTTGGCGAGGATCAGCTGTCATCAGAGAACCTTCTCACCCGCCACCCACCCAGGCCTCCTCCGGTGGCTCACCAGGCTCTGAAGCTGCGTTTGTCTTTTAGTGAGACACCTGCGCTCATGCACATGTGTTCTGGGGTGAGCTGGGTGCTCACATCACCCCTGCCTCATACTGCGCCCACTTCCACACCTATGGCCCACATCTTTGCCCAGCTCCCGTGGCTGTGTGCCCAGGGACTTACCAGCCTGTGTACGTAATCAGACATGGGCACACATCTCCGACTCAAGCATGTAACACAGCATATTCCCTACATACATGAGCACGCAGGTGCTCCATTCTATACACCCCCTGCCCCTTCCTGGACCTGGGTCATGTGAGGGTGAGGGATGAGTCACCTGCCAACCTGTGGGACCTGCTGAGCCAGCAGGATGGGAAGCCCCAAGCTGACAGATGTGGCCTCAGGGGACCAACACCCTGCGTGGGGTCCGCCCTGCCACCAGCCTCCAGCAACCCCCAATCCTCCACTTCCACAGAAAGGCACCTCTATTCCTTTCAAATTTCAATTTTATGTATCCATATAATATATATAAATAATTTTTTATATATGTATCTGCAGCTGAGCTGTCTGTCACTGTGCCTCAAAGGCTACCACCGAACTTCTGTCATACAGATGCCCTGTGGGAAAAACCAAGATGGTAGCAGTACCTACCGTCTCTCCTCTCCCCGTCCAAACCCAAGCCTTCTATCTATGCCCCTCCATGGAAACCCTCCCTGTCGGTGATAATTCACACCTCTTGCTCCTCTTAGCTTTGCAAAAACTTGAGCCAAGAGCCTCACTCTGGGCCTGGGCAGTCTCATTGCCCTCTCCCACTTGTGTATTCCTTTTTTTTTTTTTTAACATTTTATTTATTTGAGAGATAGAGATAGAGCACAAGCAGAGGGAGGGACAGAGGGAGAGGGAGAAGCAGACTCCTTGCTGAGCTGGGAGCCCGAGGCGGGACTCGATCCCAGGACCCTGAGATCATGACCTGAGTCGAAGGCAGACGCTTAACCGACTGAGCCACCCAGGCGCCCCCCACCTATGTATTCCTGCTCAGGGGTCTGTCCCTGAGAATGTGAGCTCCCTGAGGATGGAGGCACAATCCACAAACAGAGAACCGGGAGGCCAGGGCAGCCCAGGTGAGTGCATCACCCAGCAAATGGAGGAAGCCGGAAAAGCCCACCTACCCTGGCTCCTCATAATCTGTTACCAATGACTCAAGTCCTGCTGGGTCTGAAAACTGTCCTCAAGCTCCTACTATATTCCAGGCATGTCTGTAAATATATGGTCAACTTTGTGTGTGCATTAAGATAAAAAACATCACTCTAGGTCTCACTATCTTCCTAGTCTGAAAATGTGACCTCTAATGGTTGAGGTATAGTCTCTGAAGACTCCTGGGTTCAAATCCCAGCTCTGCTGCTTACCAGTTATTTAGTCTCTCTGTGCCTCAGCTACCTCATCTACCTACATGACATCACTGAACAAGGAGCTGGGAAGGTGTGCGTAGTAGCACACCATTGTAGAGTTTCTCCATCTTAAAGATGCGATTCATGTAAATAGGGGCGTCTGACTGCCCCAGTCAGTGGAACATTCGACCCTTGATCTCAGCATCATGAATTCGAGCCCCACGTTGAGTGTAAAGATTACTTAAAAATAAATAGGTACAGGGGCGCCTGGGTGGCTCAGTTGGTTGTGTCTGACTTCGGCTCAGGTCATGACCTCAGAGTCCTGGGATCGAGTCCCGCATAAGGGCTCTGTGCTCATCTTGGAGTCTGCTTGTCCCTCTCCCTCGGCCCCTCACCCGGCTAGAGCTCTCTCTGTCTCTCTCTCAAATAAATAAATAAAATCCTTTAAATAAACAAGTAAATACAGTTTTAAAAAGGTACAATTGACGTAAATGACTTCAAGAGCATACACAATAGTAAAATGCAATAACAATTAGAAAGTGATGTGTTTATTACCTTTGTTTTAAGTAATTACATAATTAGGGGCTCCTGGCTGGCTCAGTCATAAGAGCATGCAACTCTTGATCTCTGTCTTGTGAGTTCCAGCCCCATATTGGGTGTAGAGATTACTTAAAAATAAAATCTTAAGGGGCATCTGGGTGGCTCAGTTGGTTAAGCATCTGACTCTTGATTTCGGCCCAGGTTATGATCTCAGGGTCCTGGGATCGAGCTCCCCACTCCATGTTGGGCTCCATGCTCAGCAGGGAGTCTCCTTGAGATCCTCCCTCTCCCTCTCCCTCTGCCCACTCCCTGCTCATGCTCATGCACTCTCTCTCTCTCAAATAAATATCTTTTAAAAATAATAAAATCTTGGGCGCCTGGGTGGCTCAGTTGGTTGGGCGACTGCCTTCGGCTCAGGTCCTGATCCTGGAGTCCCGGGATCGAGTCCCGCATCGGGCTCCCTGCTCGGCAGGGAGCCTGCTTCTCCCTCTGACCCTCCCCCCTCTCATGTGCTCTCTCTTTCATTCTCTCTCTCTCAAATAAATAAAATCTTTAAAAATAAATAAATAAATAAATAAATAAAATCTTAAAATAAATGATTTCTATAATTTAATTTTTAATAATGGCTGTGTTTAGTAAGCAGTTTGTAAAAATTCCTGAAAACGTACCAATTGGCTCTTGTGAGCCTATTGGGATGGCTCCAGAACCTCTGCCTCTACCGTCCCCCACAGCCTCCCCAGCAAAGGCCAACTGGCCCTTCTAGACTTGGTCCCTTACCTCTGCCCTGACCTTTCCTGGGCTGAATGTAGGGCCTCCTCTGGGTTCCCACCGCCGTGTGCACCTCTCTCTTTCATAGCCAGTGAAGGCTAAGCTACCTCACTTACTTTCTGGCTTGTTTTCCCTCTGGGCTGGGGAGGGAGGGAATGAGCACAAGAACCAACACTCTTGTTCACCTCTGAATCCGTAGGGCTTAGAAAATGCCTGGCAGATAGAAGGCACTCAATGAATATTCATGGGATGAAACAAGGAGGGGTTGAGAATCCTTGCAGAGAGACACTGGGGGAAAGAGACAGGATTAGGGAAGTGGGGGTCTGATGAGAGGGGCTTCATCCAGGGGCTCAGAATGTCTGGGAACGCAGGGTGAGAATGTTCCCTAGTTGTCGTGGGAGCTTTCAGGTGAGGATGCCTGATCAGGCTGCTTGCATGCAAAAGCACTACTCTGCCCCCAAAACGTCCAGGCTCCCCCATCTCTCCCCCACTCAGCCCAAATTTCAGCTGAGTTTTCTCTTAGCTCCCAGGACTTCAGAAGTAACTTGTAACAGAGACTCCCTGGTCTTCGGTCACCACGTAAGGGGACACTATGTCTCTGGTAGGCAAGGACCAAGAAGACTCTCCCCGTTTCACTGAGGAACAACTGAGATCCAGGGCTGGCAGGTGTCTGACCCAAGCCCTAGACGTCTCAGGGCTTCCTTTTCAGCTATGAATTCCCCAAACCCTGCCTAAGGGCTACAGGCTACCTTGTTACCCTGCTCATCCTGTCCCCCTCCCCTGCCTACTAACAAGACAGTCTTCTCTCCCATGGAGGGGCTAGGTACTACAGCTCTTCCCTTCCCTTCTGGGAAGCAGCTTAATTAAAGAGGCACCTCATGCTCCTTGACCCACCATCACCTGCCCCTCCTACAGTCTAACCTGAATCCCTTCTGCTTTCATGACATCACCTTTCCTTCCCAGAAAGTGCCCTTGGCTCCCACCCTAGAAGTGACCTCACTAAAGGACTATTCTCCACCCCGGAGCCCCACGGTACAACCAGGGCCTAGCCCAACCCAGCTTCCGTCTCTGCAGTTCCTGAAGGCCGTCACCAAGAAAGGGCAGCCGGCCTGCTGGAGCCACCTCTCCCATCCTTGACCTTTGCCTGGGATACACTTCATCTACCCCCTCTCCACGACACATGCACACACCCCATCCCAGAGCCCAGGCTCTACTGTCCACCTGTCCAGACTCGCCCGCCGTCCTGCTGGCTGACACACCCAAACCAGCGAGTCCCCTGTGGTAGAATGTCTCACTCAGGTCAGAAAGAGGAACAGAAAGAGGGAGCCTGAGGGAGCAACATCCCGTCATGCCCATGGCTGACAACCCTTTCTCAGCTTGGGAAATCCCATGAAGGACCCCAGGGCCCAGGTCACTAAACGCCCCAGTTTTATGAGCAAAGTGAAGCCATGGGAAGGGCCTGAGAGGTGGGCCCTGAGAGCCAGCCCAAGGCCTCAGGGGTGCTAGTGGCAGAGACGGCTCGATCCGGGGCTGGACCCCATGCATAGTCCCCCATCCCTGCCTCCTTGCCGCAGATTCACAGGGTTCCCCTGAGGAAGCTGGGTGCCAGAGGAGTCACAGAAGGGTCCCAACTCAGGTCGAGGACAACCTTGCCCAGCAGAGTATTCAGAGGCTGGACACCTGTGAAATCACTCCGGGCTCTGTGCTAAAGGGAGGAAAACAGGTCACTCTGTAATCAGGGTTTCTTTCTTTCTTCTTTTTTTTTTTTTAAATTTATTTATTTGTCAGAGAGAGAGAGAGAGAGAGAAAGCATAGCACGGGAAGCAGCAGGCAGAGGGAGAAGCAGGCTCCCTGCTCAGCAGGGAGCCTGATGCGGGGCTCGATCCCAGGACCCTGGGATCATGTCCTGAGCCGAAGGCAGACGCTTAACCAACAGAGCCACCCAGGCGTCCCTCTTTCTTTCTTTTTTTTAAAGATTTTATTTATTTATTTGACAGAGACAGAGATAGCGAGAGCAGGAACACAAGCCAGGGGAGTGGGAGAGGGAGAAGCAGGCTTCCCGCAGAGCAGGGAGCCCGATGTGGGACTCGATCCCAGGACCCTGGGATCATGACCTGAGCCGAAGGCAGACGCTTAACGACTGAGCCACCCAAGCGCCCTCTTTCTTTCTTTTTTAAGATTTTATTTATTTGACACAGAGAGAGACAGCGAGAGAGGGAACACAGCAGGGGGAGTGGGAGAGGGAGAAGCAGGCTTCCCACGGAGCAGGGAGCCCGATGCGGGGCTCGATCCCAGGCCCGTGGGATCATGACCTGAGCTGAAGGCAGATGCTTAAAGACTGAGCCACCCAGGTGCCCCGTAATCAGGGTCTCTTACCAGGGGCATACTAAACGGGGACAGGATGGAAGCAGCACTACCTGGGGACAAGCAGAGAGGGTGTAGTTGCCGCAGAGAATTTAAAAACAGTAAAACTGAGTAAAAGTCATCCTGCTTCTTCTTCTCATCACCATCGATGGTAATTCCAAACTATGTCAGTAATAAAATACTTCTCCCAGATGGGGGGGAACCACTCCCACTGCCCCCCTCCCACTGTTCCTAACTACAAATTCACCCCCGAATTCTGGCCTATCAAATCCACATTATTTCTTTGATCACAAGACAATTTCACCTCCTTTGGAGAATTTATGGGTCCTTTCAGGACATCTTTTCCTGAATGTCTACTTCTATGCCTATTAGAAATATTAAGCAATTCTTACAAGAGTGCTTGATGTATTTGTTATTCATTCCTTCATCAATAGCAGCCCTGGAAGCCCCACCAAGGGTGAGGTGCCTGGTGTGCAGTGGAGAGCTCGTCCCAGTCCCGGAGCTGGAGGGCTTACAAAGCACATAGGCGAAATGGTGAGTAAAATAAGAAGGTACAATGCAGATATCAGAGGTAGTAAGCACAGAAGCCTGTGGGAGTTGAGAGGAGGAGGACCGAACCTAGTTCAGGGTGGCATCAGGGAAGCCTTCGTGGAGGAAGGGACATCTACTTCAATAGCTGAGAGGTGAGGAGTTAGCTAGGCAAGGAAGTGTGGCGCAGAAAGGATCATTTTCCCCAGAAGAAAAGACAACTCATGCAAAGGCCCAGAAGGAGCCTGGGTAATGCCAACAGCGAAATTCTGTGGGGCCGGATAGGGTGGGAGCATGGTGAGGACAGCAGTTGGCCTGAGCCAGATCGTGAACCGTTTGTACTTACTTGCTTCTGAGAGTGATGGGGAGCCACTGAAGGGCTGTAAACAGGGAATGGCAGGGTAGACCAGAGTATTAGAAAGCTCACTGTGGCCGTAGCTCAGAAGGCATGAATTTGGGTGGAAAGAGCAAGAGTGGAGCAGAGAAACTTGGTCAGGAGGCAGCTGCTTGATGAAGGTAGGAAGCCATGCCTGGAACAAGGAGAGTAGCATCAGGGATGGGAAAGGGTTTGGGCTGCCCGCAAGTGTGCTGGGGAGTGAAGGACTGTGGGAGTCAGAGGCGGAGGAGCAGGTTTAGTGCACAATCAGGTCTTGTTTTCATATTTCTGATAAGAATTGCTCAAATTCACATTGCTTCTTCAATGTGTCCTCACGTGAGTGAGGGTTTTTGGTTTTGCAGATCAAGGCCGCCCCCCAAACACTCTTTCTGTAAGAAGGGGTTACTCTGAAGAATTAAAATGAAAATTAGTGAACGGGCCCCGACTGGCTCAGTTGGTGGAGCATGCCACTCTTGATCTCGGGGTTGTGAGTTCAAGCCCCATGGTGGGTGTAGAGATTACTTAAAAATGAAATCTTTTTTTTTTTTTAAGATTTTATTTATTTGACAGAGAGAGACACAGCGAGAGAGGGAACACAAGCAGGGGGAGTGGGAGAGGGAGAAGCAGGCTTCCCGTGGAGCAAGGAGCCCGATGCGGGGCTCGATCCCAGGATCCTGGGATCATGACCTGAGCCGAAGGCAGACGCTTAACCAAATGAGCCACCCAGGCGCCCCAAAAATGAAATCTTTAAAAAAAGAAATTAGTAAGAGATGTGGCCAAAAAAATTACATTTCATTAACTCCATCACACTTTACCAGTCATTCTCTCATTCAGGCCTGCTACTGAGAAATAGACAAGAAGCCTTGCCCCCTAGGATGGAAAAGTAAAACAGGGCTATAAAGTACTGACACTTTCATATAAAACATTATTCTTGCCTCTTTGCTGTTGTTGTTGTTGTTTTTAAAGATTTTATTTATTTGAGAAACAGAGAGAGAGAGAGAGAGTGCACACATACACTCTGTGGGGGGGCAGGGGGGTAGGGGAGCCAAGGGACAGGGAGAAGCAGACTCCCCACTGGGCAGGGAGCCCGACGCGGGGCTCGATCTCAGGACCCTGAGATCATGACCTGAGCCGAAGGCAGCCGCTTAACCGACTGAGCCACCCAGGCGCCCTCTGAGTACTCTGTTGACATAATTGAAAACAGTTCCATGTAAGCCTGTTCGTATGATGCACTTTTCACTGAATGCCATGATTATAGAATAATGAACTCTTCAGGACCATGATTTCAATAACTAAGAGTCAAACAATACTTTATTTCATCTGTCTTTTCAACTTTTAAATTTTGTATTTTTTTTCCATTCATAAATATATATTTGTATTTCAATATTTCGGTGGTATAGATAGCATTGCAATGAAGATCTCTGGGCAAAGGGTTTGTCTACATCTCCAATTATTTTCCCAGGGATGAAATATATGGGACAAAGGATATAAGAAACATCCAGCTTTATTTTAACCCCTTATTATTTATCTCTTAAAACCATCAGTTTGGGGGCACCTGGGTGGCGCAGTTGGTTGAGCAACCAACTCTTGGTTTCAGCTCAGGTCGTGATCTCAGGGTCTTGTGACCGAGCCCCACGTTGGGCTCCATGCCCAGTGCGAAGTCTGCTTAAGACTCTCCCTCTGCCCTTCCCCTTCTCTCTCTCTCTCTCTTTCTCAAATAAATAAATCTGAAAACACACACACACACACACACATCAAGTTTTATGGTGTAAGGTGAGGATCTAGTTCTTGTTTTCCAGAGATGAAAAAGGATCTCCTTCAGGTACCCCCCGGCCCCCTCACCTTAGCCCCCAGCTTCTTCCACCTCCCTCAGAGAGCAGAAAAATGAAATCGAGAAGCAGCGTTACAAGCTGCAATTCTCTTTGCCCTAATTACAAGGAAGTGTTTTTCCTTGTTCTGTGAGTAACTGACTTTCTCTAAGTGTCCTCACTTTCTGATGAGTAACTGGAAATGTGCTTCTCTGCTTGAACTTTGTCAAAAGAGCTTGTGCCAAATCAGCTAAAAGCCCTTGAAATGCCCAAAAGTAAATAAAGTGAAAAGGGAGACCAAAACATGTCAGAGAATGAACGTTAATATGTGTACAGCACTTACCACAGTGTCTGGCACTGTTAAGTACTCAATAAATAGTATTTATTCACTCAGTAGATGTCCACTGAGCCCCTACCAGAAGCCAGGCACTGTGCCAGGCTCTGGGGACCGGCAGCAGCCTAGACAGACCCGGTCCCTGCCTTCCCAGCGTGTCCTGTCTGGCGGGCAAGATGGCCTTACACACATGATTATACAAAAAAGCAGTTGATCATAAGTGTGACGTGTCAAGGTCCTGGGGGGCCGTGAGAGTGTTTCATAAGGGGATAGGTAATAGTCTGAGGGGGCATCGGGGAATTCTAAAAAGGGAAATAATAATCAATTTAATAAATGGAGATTTTAGGTCCAGGCTGGGTGGAAGCATAGCCAGATGTCATGGGTGGGGGGGGAGAAGAGTCAGGGCTCCTGGCAAGCCTCTGACAGTACTCCCTTACTCCCGGTCCCCTGGGAGTAAGTGCCAGGCCCCGGGGTCCGGCCCCTCCCGGGGTGAAAGCCGAGTGCCAGGGCAGAGCACGCAGGGAAGCAGCGTGGCAATCCCAGGTAGGGAAGTCTGGAGGAGGCCGGAGGCTGGAAAGGCCGGGGCGAAGGCTCCGAGGCGCACACGTTGAGGATGTCTACACCACTTCTGGGGACCTAGAAGAGGAGTGGAGAGAAGGAGGATGCTGATGATAGCGCCAGGGGGGAGGCAGAGATGGGCCGTGCTGGTGAACCAGCAGAGGGGACAAGGGGAACCGATGACAGTCCAGAGGACTTACAGGTGATGCGGAGTGGGAGAGGTGGTGAGGAGTGTGGTGACAGAGGTGACAAGGATGACAGGAACAGGTGGTGACCTCAAGGTGACAGGTGAGATGAATGTGGAACTAACCAGTAACAGGGTTGGGGTAGAGGCAAGTGATAAGAAGACTGGGTTGGTTCAGATAGCAACAGGCTTGAGCACGGACGGGGATGGGACAGGGACGGTGGCAAGCTGAAGAAGGTAACACCGTGATGGGAACTGGGGTAAGTGGCAGCATGGTTAAGAAAGGGCCAGTGGCTCTGACGCAGGGATGACAGTGAGAGTGACAAATGAGTGACAAGGTCAGAGATGAGTGGGGACCATGAAGGTGACCCAGGGATGACAGGAAGCGTGAGTCGTGAGGATGTCTAGGCTGGTGGCAAACTAGAGACACCCACTCCACTCGCTCGTCTGGGCCCATTTCCACGTCAGAACTGTTTCCTAGGCCGCAGGTCCAATGACTCAGTCCCACGCAGCAGCCTGACCCAGATAAGATCTGCAGGCAGAGCCAGTGCCAGAGGGGCTGGCTGGGTGCCCTTCCCAGCTATGTCCAGGCCCATCGAGGGACCCAGGGGTGGAACCTTAGAGTCATCTCTGCCTCCTCCCTCCTGGGTTCACATCCACACCAATCTGAGGTCCACGGAGAACTCCTAACCTTCCTCTCCTTGGGGAACACAACTTTTGTGTGTGTGCTCCACCAGCATCTTCCACAGCTGACCCCATTAAAAGTTTCTGGGTCTTCTAATGCTTGGTCATAACCATTCCCTGGAAAGAGAGAGAAAGGAAGGTAGGCTTCAAGGCGGGCGGAGGTGTCTGAATAATCCCATGCATTCATCCCACAAATATTTATTGAGCCCCCTACAGCATACCAGGGGCTAGCTTTTACAACCAGACCCATGGCTCCCTGTCTCCATGAAGCTTGCTCTGGGGAATAGACATGGAAATGGCAGTCATTATCGAGAGAGTGCTATTCCCTTATGATGGGGGTGGGGTGCGGGTGGGGAAGGGGCCGCAAACTGCTTTTCAAACCCTGAGGAGAGTGGGTCCCATTAAAGGAAATCTCAGGACCTATGCTGGTGACCCTTTAGACATTTACTCAGTTGAATACTTGAGCAAAACAAAGCAAAATTTAGAGTATACCAAGGGGAAGAAAGTGAGGAGGGGAGATGAGAAGGGAAAGAGAACCAGGGATGTGGCCAGAGGCTAAGGTGCTGAATAGGATGATGTGCCAAGACAAAGGTGCCACCATGGAGAAGCCAATGCCGATGTTCCCTCTTCCCTGCTGGAAGGCTTCCAATGAGGCTGACACCATGGAAGAAAGAGAAAGGACCTGAGTGCTAGATTAAGCCTCGCCTCAAGTTTTCCTCTGACTTTTCAGTTTATGTAAGCCAATGCATTACCATCGCTGCCTAAGCCACTTTGAGTCAGAATTCCACTTTTCTTTTTTTGCATCCAGACACTTCCTACCTGGTATTAGATGCATCTTGCTCATTATAGTACTCCTGGCACCTACCACAACTTGGCACAAAAAAGATCCTCAACAATTATTTGATGAAATAATAACCAAACGAATGAAATAAACCCAAGACCTCTGGCAGAAAGCCCAGAGATAGTACATTACACACGAGATGGTTCTGGGAGCCTTCGGCAGAGTTTCTACTGGTCTCCCTGATCCTGCATACCTCCAGAGACTTCTACAGGTCCCCCTCTTTCCTGGATAGACTCAAATCTCTGGGACAGCCCAGAGCTTAGTCCCTTTCTGTTCATCCACAGGCAGATAGGTCTGCTGTGGTTTCTCTCTGCAGTTAGGTGTCTCTGGGTTTAGAAGCTATGCCCAAAGGGGTGCCTGGCGGCTCAGTCGGTAGAGCATGTGACTCTTGATGCTGGGGTTGTGAGTCTGGTTGCCTGGGATTCTAAACTTCTGTGAGACAGACAGGCAGCACTACTAGTTAGAAATGGGGAGTTTGGGTCAATCCTGCTGTTCTCTTATTCAGCAAGTGTTTGTCAACAGCTACTGTGTGCCCTGCCCAGACAGTGGGACTCTCAGTCACATTCTTTAAACTTCCTGCCTCCTGACCCTTGGCTCTGAAAATCTGGGTTGTGACCCCAAAACCTAAAGACTTCTGAACTCCACATCCAGACCAACCCCACATCCTGTGACCCCCATCTCTTCATCCCCTGTCTCTGCACTGACCCCCCCAACACTTCCAGCCTGCTAGATGCATCCTTTGCCTTTGCTGCCCTCATCCACAAATATGTGGCTTCTGGGGATCCACGAGTAGGAGTCTATTTGAGTGTGAGTGTTGTGTAAGTGTGTGTTTAAGAGTGAGTGAGCATGCGTGACTGTGAGTGTGTGTAAGTGTAAGGACGTGGAATATAAATGTGTGTGTCCATATGATTATGTGCATACATGAGTGCACATAAGTGGTTCTAAGTGTGTCTGAGCATCTGAGTGCATGGATGAGTGTGAATCAATATCAGATATGAGTGTGCATGCATGGATATAGACGGGTTGAGCGTGGAGTGAGTAGGGGGGTGTCCGTGAGTGAGTGAGGGTGTAAATGTGTTTGGGTGAGCATAAACACACACACCCCATGTTCCCTGGTCACAGCAGATGCACCTTCATGTGTATGTGGGCACACATGCATGTCTAAGGGCCCAAAGTGGCTCAGACTCAAACCCTTACTCCCAATAAAGGGAAGATTTTATCCACAGGCGGTGGTCACTCTCCCCTTCGCACCCCTGACGTGGAACTAAGGATCCTCCAGCTAAAGGCCACCTCTACCAGGAAAGAGCTCCCTCTGACCAGCAGCCTGCCTCCTGGCTTTGGCCAGGCCACCTCCTCCCCTCCCTCGGCCCATTTCCGGCCAGGCCCTGGCAGTGACCCTGAGCAGAGAGGCAAAGGATGAGGGTGGTGGGCAGGACGTTCCAGGTGCCTCCCTGGCTATGGGGGGCGTCTCCGTGGAGACAAGAGGTGGACCATGTCCAGATGATTATCAGGGCTCCCAGAGTTCTCTCTCCCCTCACCCAGCCTCTCCCAGCCAGGCCTACTTGGCTCTGAGAGCAGTGAGGAAGCTTGGCAAAGGCCCATCCCTAGTCTCAGGCTTCCAGAAAAACGCGGAGGCTAGAGGATGGTGGGAATACACCAGAGCCAGAGATTGGAGAAGCTGGTCAAGGTGATTAAATCTGGTTTAAGGCTTTGTCCCCAGAGAGCTCTAGGGATGGGAAAGGTAACCCTTACCCCTTCTCCGCACCACACCATACCTCACTCTGACCTGAAGGCATGACCAAGGTGGTCAAGGGAAGGGACCCCGAGAGGGATCAGGTGAGTCACTTTACAGCCTGCTCATAACCTCATCCCACCAGCAACCTTGACCAGTGCCCTCCCCATGGGTGCCCCCCGGCCCTCACCCCCGGGGCCTCCTGTGCTTTGACCATATGCAAGGATCTTTTCCCTACTCCAAAAGCTGCTGGAACTCCCAGTGTGCTAGTAAGAACTAGAAAAGGCCACCAGGATCATGCTAATTGTCCTGGTCTGCCTCATTCTTGAGGAGCTGAAGCAAGCCAGCAGTGAGACCTGCAGAAGAACTTCCTGATAAGGCTGTGAGACAAGGCTAGGAAACACAGATTGGGATTTTGCTTCTCCCTGGGATTCAACCTCCCTGGGATTTATTCTCTCCCCTGATCCCAAATATACCACCCTGTGAACCCCTAATTCATTGCTACAACCACTCTCAACCCAAGCCACCTTTCCCTTTCTCAGGAGCCTGAGTTTTCTGGAGAAGAGCCAGGGTGGGAAGGGGTCTCTGGCTTCCATCTCCCCTCACCCCAGTCTTCTCAGGAAAAGCTGGGTCCAAGTGAATTGGAGGGACTGGGACTAGACTCCCTGGCTGACTAAGGCCCCCAGAAGCGGCAAACAGCCTAGAGCTGGAAGAGATGGCCTTGGAGATTCAGGCATTTCACTCTAAGCCTGGCTTGGTGTCACACTTTCCTTCTCCGCAGTATACAGGGAGCTCACAAGGACGCGTGACAAAACAATAGCAGTAATACTATTATTCTATATTCTGCAGTACTTACTGCTGCCTCTGGCATTATTGTGTACATATACTAACTCACTTAATCCTCACCTTGTGCAACCCAGTGAGGTACCGTTACTGGCCCCACTGTACAGATGAAGAAACTAAAGAGCAGAGGGTTGGACTCTGTCAGGGATCCAGCAGGACCAGTGCGTCCTCAGAGGGCTTCACTGACATGAGCTTGTGAATGGGATGATGTACAGAGGCAGGGTCAGGGTCACAGGAACCAACAAGGGGTAGTCCTCAGGCCTGAGGACGAAGAGCAGGCAGCCGAAGAGGCCAGTGGTACTGGGCTGCAGAAAGCCCAGGAAAAGACATGAAGGCCCTGACCTTTCCCCACACCCCCACTCCACCCTCCCTGCCCTCTGGCTTCCTGCCTGTGCCTCCTTCTTGCCAAAGCCAAAGGTAAGCCAGGGGCAAGAGGGCCCCGAGGGTGCACCCCATAGATATTAGCCTCCTGAGGCACAGAGCAGGCCAGAGATGGGATCTGGGGGAACGGAGACCTCCACATGCCTAAGGCCCACAGCTCAGAAGGGCTGGTGATCTGGACCCAGAGCCTTGCTCCCTGAGCTGTTGCAAAGTACTGTCTGGGAAAGGGGCTACAGGGAGCCAGGTTGGGGACAGGATGCTGGATTCCAGTGCAGGCTATGCTGCACTGCTCTATGATCCCGAGTGAGACTCTGGGTCTCAGTTTCCCCTTCACGCCACTCTGGGACAGCCAAGGAGCCAAGAGACCCGAAAGGGCCTGTTCCCATTGCCTCTCTCCTTTACCTCAGATAAACCTGGCACGAAAGGCTGAGGCCTCAGGCGGGGAGACGCTGAGTCCCTGAGGAGGCCACCCCCAGCTGCTGCCCACTTAGGACTCAGAGGTGTTCTTGCGTGAGCCCCCTTCAGTCTCCCTGAGGGCCCCAGTGCCTCAGTCTCTCCTCCCTTTGCACGGCCAGCATTCCCTGGCCCACAGTTCGGGGACCCACCCCAGAACAGGCTCCCTCCTCCCAGTGAGGCTTTGCAGAGCCTTGCCTAGGCTAGCACCCCCACAGACCCTTCCTTGGGAGATCAGGGGCACCTCTGGCCTCTGGGGTCTCTGTCTGGGGTGGAGTCATCCCTCCTCTCCCCTTCCCACCCTGCCCAACTCTACCCCACCCATGCTTCCCCAAGCCTAGGGGGAGCCCCACCCAGGTTTTCAGACAAACAAAATCAAGGGGAAAGAGTTAGCAAGGAGGAGGGAGCTCATTACCAGGAATTAAGGAGGAGGCATGCCCTGGGGTAAGACGAGCGGGAGTGGGCTGGCAGGAGAGTCACTCCTAGGTACACGCAGAGATGGGCTGAGGTACACCAGATGGCACACAGAGAAAGATCCAGACACAAAGAGCCAGGCAGTGACAGAAACACAGAAAGGGGCAGAGATGTGGTTGGCCAGAGTCACAGTGCCACAGAGACTTAGTAAGACCTACTAAAAGCCAGCCCCACCCAGAAACACCGAGAAATGCACACTTGCACGTGTGTGCACACACAGAGGCAGGCACAACAGGAAACAGGAACTGAGCTCAGGTTTCAGGGAGGCTGATTTCAAGCCAAACAAGTTAGAGCTTTAAAGAAACATGGGTGACTCCAAAGTGAGCTGTGGAGAGGACTCGACGGGGAGGACAGAGCCGAGGCGTGGGATCTATCTACCCTCCCACAGGGCGATTCTCCCTCCACGCCCAGCCTGGAAAGTGGATTAAGATACTTTCCTAAAGGAGATAAGACATTTCTTTCTAGAACCTGTTACCAGCTAGAACTACTAATGAGAGGC
Source organism: Neomonachus schauinslandi (assembly GCF_002201575.2). NCBI lineage: Eukaryota > Metazoa > Chordata > Mammalia > Carnivora > Phocidae > Neomonachus > Neomonachus schauinslandi. The sequence continues at coordinate 56,219,254 of NC_058415.1, forward strand.
AGAGCCTGGACATGAGTTGGGGAGGTGGGAAGCTTCCCTCCTGCGCCAGGAGGGGTAGCTCACTGCTGCTTGGTTCGCGTCCCTACCGGCCCCTGCCCTGACTCCCTGCCCCGGGCCTGGCCAGGCCTGACCCTTTCTCTGGCGGTCTGACCCTCCATCTAACACGTTCCCTGCGCTGCCAGCCCCTCTGCCCTTATGCACGTGACCCTCTCGTGTTTCCCTTCGATCCCTGTCGGAAAGCCTCCTCAAGTCAGGGCACAGCTAGCCATCACCCCCATTCCTCCTCCCCCCTCTCAGGAAATTCAGAATCCGTGGAAGGAATCTGAGGCGGAAGAGGATGTTGAATTCAATGACCTTTAAAAAACAGCCTTCAGCACCTCTCCGCCACCTCCACCCCCTCCTCCCCAATTCTGCAGGAAAAATCATAAGGTGACATTTATTGACTATTTAGTATCCGATGGTCACTCTGCTAAGTCCTTTTCATGAATTATCTTCCACTACCTCCTCCTCTCAATATCTCCCAATTCACAGGAAATTGAGGTTCAGGGAAAGAAAAATGACCACCCCAAAGTCACACAGGTGGAGAAAAGCCAAGCTGGACCTGGAATCCAGGTTTGACCACTCTTGAACCACTGTACCAGAAGGCTTCCCACCCCCCGGGGGGGCTGACTGGTAGGGATGGGCTGCAGGATTTGAGAAGGCATGGGGCACGCCGGGCAGGATGGCAGGGTAGGGGCCCCAGAGGCAGGACTGGTGTGGCTGGAATGAAATTCTGAAACCACATTCCCCTCCCAAGGGTGGCCCTTCCTCCCCCCAGGGCCTGGGAAGGGGACACTCCCTCTGGCTCAGGTCTCTCCAACATTCCAGACACACCTCTTGGGAGCTGGGGACAACGAGGGGTTGGAGACCTCAGATGGAGCTGCCTTCTCCCATCACCACTTCCACCAGAGTCCTGGCTGTGTGGCCCTGCAGTAGCCACCCACCCTCTCTGGGCCAGGTCCCCTCATCTATGAAGTGGCTGGGGAGCACCAGCTTAATCTCTAAAAGCCACATTTCTCCCGCCAGACCCAGGGATCCTCTGGCTGCCATGGGGTTAACTCTGCAGGAGGGCTAAGCTTGGGGCCCGCCTTCCCTTTTATTCCCAGTGAAACTTGAAGAGGATCTGGTAAGGAGGTAGGGAAGAAGGTGAGAAGGGGCACATGATTTCCCGACAGAGCTTCCTGGGCTCAGGTGCGCCGAGCCCCTCGCCTCCCTGGGGACAGTCAGGACACCAGTGTCAGTGGTCCCACCTCAGCCCTGCGGGCAGCAGAGGCGTTAGACTGAAGAACTGAGCAGAGGGGGAGGCGGGGATGAACGTAGTAGCCATGCTCCCTGAGTTCAGATGACTGACTAGAAAGCGGTGGGAGGGTGGGGTTGGAGCAAGGATGACTTGCTAGAGGAGACAGTAGAGCAGACCCGGAGGGTTTCAGAGAGTGAGGACTAGCAAAGGTTCAAAGGGAGGAAGGCACAGAAGGGCACAGAGGAGTCTGGCGGCAATGGACCATTGAGGGGATAGGTAGGGACCATGGGCCAGGTCCTGGGGGCACCGAATGCAAGAGGATTGGGGGTTGTGTCTGGATAGTGGGCAGAGCCATGGAAAGAAGCCCGCTTTCAACAGTGGTGTCAGAAAGATCCCTTTGATTGCTGTACAGTCTGGCTGGGGCAAGCCCGGAGCCGGGGAGGCCGCTAAGGGGGCTGTGGCCGAGGCCTGGTGGAGGTGATAGACCCTAAACGGCGGCAAGCTATAAAAGACTGTACAGGTCCCTCGTCTGACTGGCCTGCTTCGCGAATAGTAGTCCCCCCTTTTGGGCAGCTCTGCCCGAGAAAACGTTTTTCTCTAGGCCAGGTTCAAGCCCGCCTTCCGGGGATGGTGGGTAGGTGCAGGGGTCAGGGAGGAGATGCCGCTCATTGTGCAAGAGGATGGAAGCTTGGGGAAAGTGTGGGGCCACTGAGTTCAAGCCGAGAGGCTTGGTGAAAAGGCCCTCTGGCCCATCTGTGGCACTGAGCCCTGCCCTGCCCGCCCCCCGGCGGCGCCCAGCTACTAGCCCTAGGGTACCCTGGCCAGGGGAGACGCCAGCGGGGCACCCTTGCTGGTATTTGTGGCTGGACACCATGAAGCTCCTCAGCTAGCCCAGAACAAAAGCAGAGCAAACTGGCAGTTTTAGGAACACATTTTATTATTTTTTTTATAAAAGGCAAAAGAGTACATTTTTTGAGTGGAGGATTAAAGGACTGAAGACCCTATTTTAAGCAGAGTCTCCCAACCCCCATCCCTAAAACTGTAACATCTGCTGTATTTTAAAAAAAAAGGCAAGCATGAAACTTACGACCTGGACTTCACCCCACCACCCCTCATGCCTACATTATCACAGAACTACGTTCTCTGTTCTTACTTATATACAACCAGAGCTCCATACCTGGGCTGTGGCCTCCTCCTCCCCGCCCTACCCCCTTGTCCCCACCCTTCCTCCCCCAAAGCCTAGAGAAGCTCCCTACTTAGAAAAAAGGGCACATACACACACATACTCAGAAACACATATATCTGGACCCTTCTCCATATGGAGCCCCCTGAAACATGCAGACTCTTCACACTTTCCTCACTCGCAGATGGGACACACCACAGATGGACCTTCCCCTTCCTCTGGTCTCCCCCCAACAGCTAGAATCCTTTCCACTTGGTCCCTTGCCCTGAGTATCTTGGAAACCACACACGCGCACACATACATACACACACGTGCACACATACTCACACGCCCACTGCCCATTTTCCTTTTGGGAGACAAAGGGTATGTTGGCCCTACTCCCTGTCCCACCACAGCTTAAAGACAGTGTCCTAAGGGCCTATTTGGGGAGCGTCCTGGGGAGAATCCCCAAGGGGGCTGTCCACTGGAGTGGGAGTTGACAAGGAGCTTCTCAAGTCTGGGAGGGTCCCGTGAAGGCTTCTAGGCAGCAGCCCCTGCACGGTCTGGGGATGCTCAAGGGAGGGGCGGGGAGGTAGCCCCTGCCCACTCAGATCTGCTCCTTGTGCTTCACATGGGCCAGCTTCACATTCTCCTGCTCAGTGGAGGGTGGAGGCTGCTCCAGGTGGCAGCCGATCATGAGCTGGTACACGAAGACACCCGCAATGGAGCCCAGGAGTGGAGACACGATGGGCACCCACCACCAGTGGCGGCCGGTCCTGGGGACAGACAGAGAGGCGGTCGGGGGCGGGTGGGCAGCAGAGGGGTATCAGGCTAGGGCAGGCCGGGGGGAGGGGGGCTGCACTCACGTGAAGACTTCAGAGCCCCAGCCAGCAATGGCGGTGAAAAGGCGGGGACCGAAGTCCCGGGCGGGATTGACAGCATAGCCGGAGTTGAAACCCATGGAGGTGCCGATAACCAGGACCACCAGGCCCACGGTGAAGGCCTCCAGGCCGCGGGGGACAGGGTTGTTGTAGGGGTCAACAATGGCCAGCACACACACGATGAGGGAGGCAGTGCCAATGAACTGGGGAGTGGGGAGGACAGGGTGAGGAGCTGCTCCGATCCCAGCCTCTGGTCCCTCCTCTGTCCTCGGGCTCCTACAGTCTTACCGTTTCCCGAGTTCAGCTCTTTCCAGCAGTGGTGCTAGAATGTGAGCATGCAAAAAGGATCCCCTGGGGACCTGGCTAAATATGCCGATGCCCGCCACCATGATTCTGATGTAGGTGTCCCCACACATTGAGAAACCCTGCTACAGATCAGGAGTCCTGTCCACCAGCCACCCACAAGCAGCTGAGCAGCTTGGTCCTCCTCCCTGTGTTCCCCTCGTGGTTCCCTGGCCTGTACCTGGTCGAAGAATCCATTGACCATGTCCAAGTGTCCAGAGGGGTAGGTGGCAAAGATGCCTGCTGTGCCGTTGGGGCCCGAGACTATGAGCTCATTCTTGGCAAAGTCCCAGATTGCATCTGGTGACAGATCAGACCCAGAGTGGGTGAGGGCAGAAGTTGACCCGCTTTCCAGTCTCAGGCTGGGCCCACCCTCCTGGGGGATCACAGGTGAGTACGTCACTGCTGTACTACTCAGGAGTCTGTGGACGGGCAGGGGTGGGGGGGTGGGGGGGTGGATAGCCTGAGACTCTATTGTTGCCCAACTTGTTTCTTTCCCCTTGTGCCCCCCACCTTGGGCCCGTGAGTGAATGAGTGAGTCATGAGCCCGGGGCTTGGGCAGGCCCCAGTTGTCTGTCATCAAAAGGCCTGGTGCCAACAGGTCCCAAGCAGAGGGAGGGAGGTAGTGGAGGATGGCAGGGTGGGGAATGCTCACCATAATACAGCCCAAAAACAATCCCAGCACCCAAGAAGGCTCCCAGCGTCTGAGCCAAGGTGTAGATGGGCAGCTTGATCCAGGGCTCGCGTGCCAAGAAACACATGGCAAAGGTCACAGCAGGGTTCAGGTGGGCCCCTGGGCAGAGGGGGGATGGGACCTCTTAGTCACCGTAGCTTGCCGCAGTGGGAAGGCCAGGATCCCTAACCTCATATTCCCCCTCTCTGGCCCTCGTAAGCACGGGTGCAGAGAAGGGTTTTCTTGTACCAGATGGTGGGTTGGACTATGTAACAGGCCAACTCTGATAATCGGATTCCAAGGTGAGAGTCGAAGGTTCAAAGTATCAAGTTCTTTCTCCATTCTTCTCTTCCAAAGCTCAGAGAAGCTGAGGCCACAGCTATGCCTTGCCCTTGGGAATGTCCCTTGCCACCCCATTCCCCAGTTGGGCGCCTTGTGGGAATGCCATTTGAGGGTAACGACTGAGGGCAGAGCAAGGCCTTACCAGAGACCTGGCCAGCCACAAGGATGCCCAGGGTGACAGCGAAGCCGAAGGCTAGGTTGATGGTGAGGAAACCACCGTGGGTGCCCCGGCTGAGCACCACCTGGGCCACGGAGCCACAGCCAAACATCTGTATCAAGAAACAGAACCAGGCAGGGAGAGTGAGGCCCAGCAACTCTGTGACTCCAGAGGGAAGGGGTGAATCCAGCAACCTCCACCTGCCGTCATCTGGAGGACAGGGAAGCCCTTCCCAGGGGAATCCAACCCACACCCCTCCTGTGGCAACTGTAGCCCGCAGAATAAGCAGACATGCCCTCTCACCCACAACACCTGAACTTTAATTTAACAGGGCCCTATGGAAGGGACTGGAAGCAGAGTCTACAACTGGGAGCCCAAAAGATGGCTGGACCGTCTTCTCTGATTTTTCTGGAATCTCAGTACGAGTGCGGTATAGGGGAGCAGCATTCACCTAGCACACTTTCTCCAGCAGCCCTTCAGGCCCGGCCCACAAAGTGGGAAGGCTCTCACTCATCCCCCACCTGTACTTGCCTCCTTCCTTGTCCCAAAGAAGAGCTTTGGCGAAGGTGGGGGGTGGGTGGGGGTGGCGCAGGGCACAGAGAAATAGGGAGGAGGCCAGAAGTTAGGCGGAGTCCACTTCTCCTGAATCTGGAACGTCAGAGCCCCTGCCCCGCCCCTGTTCCTGTCCCAGAGCCTCCTCTCTCCATCCACCCTGACCTCTCGGCCCTCAGGGGTCCAGGTTCCCTACTCAGATGTGGAGGTCCTTAAGACAATGATCTCAGTGGTCCCTCTCACTAGCCGCAGCAGGGCACTGGAAGTGGGGAGATTGGTTCTGAGGTTTCTGCCGGTGATGGGGGGATTCAAGAGGACTAAGGTCCCTGATGTGCCGCAAGTATAGAAATCCTGTTCCTCTTATTTAAATGTAAAAATGCTTCTGTACCCTACACAAAGAGCTATTGCCCTGAGCCTCCAGAGTGTTCCCTAAAGCTGTTCACTCCAGGCCCTGCGCTGGGTTTCCTCTTCTACCTCCCCATCACTAAAAGTGTTAGCCCTAGTCAGCGGGCAGCTCCCAAAACTTGTACTAAGGGCCCTTGTCCATTTGGACGGGTCAGTGTCCTGTTGTACTGGGTCGCTAAGCATTTTGATTATCATCCCTCAGAAGGACTGAGAGAGGGTGGGGAAGCCAGCGGCAGTGATGGCAGGGCAAAGGTGTGTAGGCAGGTGAGAGCAAAGATCAGAGACTGTGAGTATGTGGGGGGTGGGGGTAGGCCCATGGGGGTCCGGGGCACTCTGCCCGGCTTGGCAGGCCGTGGCCCCAGCTCTTTTCCTGCCTGAGGCCCAAACCTGGCTTCATCCCAGGAGACCTTGGAGGGAGAAGCTGTCAGAGCCAGTTCCGCCACCTTGGGGCTAATCTTCTTCCTTCCCTTCCTCTCCCCACTCCCTGCCTTGCTAGGCACCCCAGAGAAAGGGGCCACCCTCCCCCCAAGGCCAGCCGTGATCCTGCCACCATAGGCTCTGGGTGCCCAGCGCACAGAGGTACGCAGGCAAGCCCTCACCCACCACTCGGGGCTCTCCCAGGCCTAGCCCCTCTTCTCCGGGCCACCCTGGAGAGTCTGCTTTTCACTGACACCAGATGCCTTACACTCACCTGAGCCTGAACACCTTCACAGAAGTTAACACCCTCCTTTTGTGGTTGAGGATAAGCCAAATGATCCTGCGGCTCAGTGCAAGGCCTGACTGACTGCTCCTTTGTGGGAGAGGCTGACTGAGGCGGGAGAGGGGTTAGGGAGGCCCTTCTGTGAATGTGGAAGACAACTTCCCCTGTTCTGGCTGCTCGTGGACAGGGGCATGGACCATCAATCAGATAGGGAGTGAGGGACACAAGGCTCTGGGACGGGAGGGTGAAAAGCACCTGCCCCTCTCTTCCCCCCTCTTCCCTTCTTGGCTTGGGGAGAGAAGGGAGGGGGAAGATGGGTAGGGTCACTAGTCTTGTGAGGGGCTGTGGATAAAGTGCCCCACCTGGCTTCTCCCCTGCTGTTCCTAGAAGCCAAAGGTGAGTCTAAGACCTTCTCTCGCCACGGAGCCTGCTCTACCACCACCACCCATTTGGGCCACCCCAGCTCTACCTACTTGCCTCTAGTTGAGCTTCCTAGTCCACAGGGGGCTGGCTGGTCTGCATTACCTATAGCTAGGGCTGGCGCAGGGACGGAATAACCCATTCACCACAATGAAGCAACTGAACTCAGAAGAAAACAGGTGTGACCACATGAGGGGCTGAAAATAAGAGAGTAGGTAGGACAGGAAATGGAGACTGAAAATGGTTGTCAAACCCAAGAAATACAAACAAAGTCACCCAGGAACAACCTAGGGACGAAACTCGTAACCAGGGAGTAAACGGACTGGGGAGTGACCCAGGTAGTGGAAGTGGCCTACTCTGAGAACCCACAAACTAACTCAGAGGTTGAGTTAGAGGCTGGGGAGTAACTCAGAGTGCTTGGGCACAGAGGATGATAGCATCTGTCTGGGTGACTGACAGTGTCTGGGGGCCACTCAGCACAAGACGAGTGACTTAGTGACACCACGTCCTCTGTGCCCCGGGGCCCAGCTGCCTTCCACAGCCTCCTTATCTTCAGGATCTTCCTTTCTTCCAGCTCTGCTGTTTGCACCTGTGTGGCCTCCGCCCTCTGCCCCCACCCGTGGCGAACTGTCCTCACATCACGGGAACTTTTGGACTTTCTGAAGCTTAATTATTCATTAGGGAGCAGATATCCAGGACCCAAATAATCTAATAGGGGCCCATTTGCCAAAGCCTCCACTGCCTCCCAGAGCGGGGACTCGGGGCACCTGGGGAGCTGAGAGCCAGGAGAAGACCCTGGAGGTCTCAGTCCGCGGGGGTGACCACTGCCCCCGCCTGTGGGCTGCGGCCCTGGTGAGAGGGTGACCCATCAGAGCTGTCAGTGGAGTAAGGGCTGCCCTCTGGCACGAGTCAGAGCTGTCAGGGATGGGAGCTAGGGGAAAGACCACCCTGGAATGGGTCAAGGTGATCTTTGATGATCCCCAGCCAGGAGCAGAGCGGGGAGAGAGGGCGCGCCAGCCTTGAAAAAGAGCCCCTCCAGTGTGAACAGAGGGGCCGCGGAGCGCGGGGGCCTGGAGAGAGAAGGGCTTCTCCGGGTCCCTCCACTCACCACGAGGATGAGGGTCCCCAGGCACTCAGCCAGAGCCTGGCGAAGCAGCAGGTGGCGGATGTGGAGCATCTCGCCGCAGCGGGACACCAGCTCCTTCTGTCGACCCATGGCTGCAGCGGCGGCGCGTCCGAGGCGGGCTGGGGCTGCGAACGCGGCGGGGCGGCAGCGGTGGCCCCGAGCGCCGGGTGGCGCCCTTTATAGGAGCCGGAGGCACGCGCCCCGCCCGCCCCGCAGCCCCGCCCGACGTATGGGCGGCCGCCCCCCACCGCTTTGCCTGGGGAGGCCGGTGGGGACGCTGGGCTGGGGGATGCTGCGCGGGAAGGGAGGGGGCGGCGGCGGTGCGTGTGAGGAGCTTTAGGGGTGACGTTCGCTCCGGGAGGGCACTTAGGGGAGGAGGCGTGTTGGGGGCCGAGGGGATCGCGCGGGTCTGAGAGGGGATTGCGTGGGGTACAGGCAGGTGCGGGACCGTGGCTGGGGAGAATGAAGCCGCCACCAGCGACCTCCTCGGTCATCCACACGACGGTGCGGGCGAGAGAGGCAGGTCAGAGAGGAAAGCACTGGCCCCACCCAGCTCTACTGGATGGCTGGACCCAGCAGGTCCTCCGTCAGGGGGCTGGAGGGAGGAGGCTGTGGGCCCCGAGGGAGAAGAGACCCTCTCATAGTCCGGCCCTGGGTGGGCTCACAGAACACATGCTGAGCGTTCATGGGCCGTGTTCCTTGCGCTGAGTACATGTCCCATGTTACATGCCCTGACCAGCTCTGTCCTCAGCTGTGTCCGCACATGACGTCTGTCCTATGTACCAGATCGCGCTTGGACATTTCTCGGGGCTGTGCATATGCCTGTTGAACCCGGCTGGCCTAACTCAGTTTGCCACACGTGTACCTGCGCGTGTTTTGCACATGGCTCCAGAGGCCGAGCTGCAGTTGTCCGGACATGCCACATGCCACATGCTTGCCAGCAGGGTGAGTCCCAGCTGTTTTTAACCCTCTCTTCCCCCACTCTCGCTGATCCCCAGCCAGGGGAGAGTTTGACCCTTTAAGAAGTTAAGTTGGCTAAACTGTGAGGGTTGTCGGCCCCATCTGAGGGGGCGCGTGAGGCAACGTTGCTCCCCATATTGCATTTAATAATTGGGAAACTGAGGTGTGGTGGCCTGGGCCCTACTTCCACAGGACGGGGAGCAAATCTGACCTCACCCCAGTCAAGATGGCAGCACTGCCAGAGGAGACCACATTTTCCAGAGGTGCTTCAACCAGGTGGTCTAAGGGCCCTGGGGGCTTAGCCCTTGAGGAGTGGCTGTCAGAAATGAGGGCTCCAGAGATGACTCATACCCAGAGAGATGGGGTTTAGCAACACATTTTGGGTAAAATTACACACTTGCACATGCACACGCACACACACCTATAAACACTGAGCTCTGTTCACATGCTCATGGGATCCCATTCACATGAGAGCCTGGCCATGGGCTCAAACATATATGTAACCCACACAAGAGATCTTCCATGGCTCTTTGCCCAGGGAGAAGCGCCCCCACTCCCCGGGCCGCCACGGGCTGGGAGGCCCCATGGTGAATCAGGGGGCCATAACCTACCCACAGCCCCACCGCCAGTCTGTGGCTCAAGACACAACCCTAGACTCCTGAGGCCGGAGCGCAGACTGTGGAAATGGGGACACACCCTCTACCGTGCTGCCCTTTCTCCTCCCCGTCACATGATGTGCTTCTCAGCTTCTCAGCTGGGGCTGCACAGGGACTGGCAAGGGGCTCCTCAACCCTGGAAGAAAGTAAGTGCCCACAGCACCCCGTCCTCACCGAGGCCCATCCTGGCCTGGCCTGGAAACCAGAGTGCAGGAGAAAGACAGTGGCAGCTTTGCCAGCAGCAGGCACACGCAAGGCCCTAGACACCCGTGTTTGCACTCAGCTTAGAGGTGTTCACATGTGCTGCACCAGATACTCCCACCAAACTCATTCCTATCTATAACTTGTGTGCACACACTTGTTCATACATGTACGTACACATGCACACTGGGATGGGTTTGGGTCAGAGCTGAGGAGATACGGTATGGGTAGGGCTTGGTGCTTCTGAGTGGGCCTGGAAGAGGGAGAAGAATGCAATGCCTTCCAACGGCCCCTTATTCCTGCCAGCCCTCATGTGGGATTAAGAGGGGTCAGGGCCTGGGGATTTTGTCCAGAAGTGCCAGGCTGTCCTGAGTTTGGGGGCTGAAGCAGGACCTCACTGTACAACTCTTCTCATTGTAGTTCAATGTCAATGGCGCCCTCTGGGGCAAAAGATAGGAAGAAGCATGGCTTCACAGAGAAGTGATGGAAGCTTGGTAGGGCCCGGCTCTGAGTCACATAGCTTACCTATAGCCCTCTGAGCTCCCTCCTGTGCTTTGGAAAGGAAAACCAGTGCCAAGTGCAGGCTAGAAGCCAGCCCACCTGGGAGGTCCGGGAGGATGCAGATGAGGAGGCACCACCTCCTCCCAGGGCATCTTGAGCAAGGTCTATGTCTCACCTGGGCAGGCGGGCTGAGCCCAGGAAGGGGCCTTGACAGCCTATCCACCCCGGGGGTGGATGTGGGGGAGGCTGTGACTCCTTGGGGTCAGAGCTGGGGGAGTGAGTTCCCAGGCAAGGGAAGGGCTAAAGATGCAGGTCCCAGCCTGCTGGACCAGAGGGGCTGGCTGGGGCCCTGTAAGGGGGCAGAGAGGTGGTGGCACCTCTCTGCCCCCTTCATTGCCTGACCCCCAGACTCTTTTTTTTGCTTCAATAGGAGCAGCCTGAACCATCAGAAGATACATGGTTCTTGCTGTCAGCAAGTGGCGTAGAGAAGAGTGTAGACATAAGAGAACAAATCATGCTACAGTCCCCGCGGCCTCTTCAAACCCCCTAATCTCCTCCAGAGCATTGGAGCGGGATGGGGGGAGTGGCAGACCAAAGCAGACATACAGACATTTTTAAGTTTAGAAAGCGCTTCCTCCCATTTGCAAAACAACCCCCAAAAGTGACTGTATCCCCCCCCCCTTTCATAGATGACAAAACTGAGGTTTGGAAAGAAGTCACCTGCTAAGGTCTCAGCCACTAAGTGTTGAGTTGGGAGGCTCAAACCCCATGGGGATGAGGAGGAGAGGTAGAAAAGGGCAGAGAGGCCAGGGAGCCTCAGGTCCGAGGCACAGGAGGAGCAGGGAGCCAGGGCACAGGAACCCACTAAGTCTCTCCACACTTGAGCTCCCTTTCTAGAATGTGTCTCACTCTTAGGCCACTGCTGGACATTGTTCCTGCTCCTAGGCCTCAAAAGTTGGGGGCTGGCTCTGGACTTGAACTGGGAGTGGAGAGCAGAGATTAATCATCCTATTATGAGCATCCCCAGACTGGGGGGCGGGCGAGCCTCTCCTCCTACTGCACCAACAGTCACCCCCTGTCTCCAGATAAGATGGCAGAGAGCCCATAAACACAAACTACCCCCTTGGCACCTCCAGCCAGATGTCCAGCTGGACCCTGAGAAAAATCTACCTTTAGACCCATATCCTGGGGATTCTGGGTTCACCTTCTGGGTGCTGTACCCTTTGGGTACAGCAGAGAGTCCTACAGGAGGCAGAGGGATGAGGCAGTGGCCTAGACTCCTTGCTGAGGAAGGGCCCAGAGTCACAAAGTCTAGGCTAATGGGGCAGAGGCTCTCACAGACCCAGAATCTCAGCTCCAAGTCTGGCTTGGCCACTGACCAGTCAGGTGACCTACACAGCTCTCTTCTCCCAGCCCTCAGTGTCAGTTTCTTCATCAGTCACCTGGAAGTTTCAGATGAAGTCCTCCCATCCCCCAACCCAGAGCCACTGTAAGAACCAAACAAGACTGTGGGTGCTTCAGGCTTTAAAAACTGTATTATGTAATCAACATAGGAAAGAAAGGCTCATTCTAGAAGCTGACTCCTTAATCAGAGCCACATGTCCTCCTATGTGAATATGCATACGCATCCATGTGTGTTCTTGGCTGTGTGTGTGTGTATATCCACGGAGGTCTGCATGGACACGTGGACAACCGTGGGGTCCGTGCATGCATGTGGGTATCCATCAGGGCCTATGTGTGCGTATCTGTGTGTGTCCCTGCCTGGGCCTGGCTGTGGGTCTGGGTCCAGTGTTTACAAAAGCCAGAGATAGAGGATGAGGATCTGTTGAGGAGTCTGGAGACTACCTGGCCGGCCGTTTGGGCCTGCTCCATGCCAGCCTAGGGGGAGGGGAGTTAGTGACATGGAGCTGACACAGACCAGGCTATCCCTGCAAACAGGCCTAGGGTGTCTAGAAGGCTCAGGTTCACACCTCAGGGATCAGATCCTTGTAGCCCCTGGGTTTTCTCTTTTCCTATCTCCTTCTTCACTAGCAGGAAAGCTTCTGGAACCAGGATGGTTGCCTCAGAGGTTGAGGGGTCAGGACAAGAGGTTGAGGAGAAAGAAAAGCTCACAGGCTTCCGGGGGGGGGGGGGGCGGCCTGAATTAGGGCCTGGCACTTGCCTGGCCCCTGTAGCCACAAAAGGAGCGTGGAGCTCTTGGGGGGCTGAGGCAACCAGAGGGCTTCCTGGAGGAGGAAACATTTGGCTGGGGATTTTAGGGAGGGTCTTCCAGGTGAGAGCCTGCCAGGGGTTTAGAAAGCCAGGGAGGGACACTGGTGGCACAGGAAGGGCCTTGGGTTCTGTACTAAGGCCTGGACCTTATCGAGGATCCAGAGATATTGAAGCCGTGCTTCTTTAAACCCCAGGGCTCTGAGGAAGCTCTCGCAACGACTGCTGCAGCTGGAAATGGGGAGAGGGACGCCAAGGAGGCAGAGCCCTGGCCCCACCTCCTGCTTCAACCACAATATTTTAACCATGTTATATCAGGGTTCTAAACAGGACAATAATTGACAAATGTTCCACTGCTAAGAACAGAAGCTAATGGGAGACCTGAGGGTTTTAAGCAGGGAAGTGGTATGGTCTCCATTTGTCAATTAATGGAAGGCATTGGAAGGATCCTTCCAGCTGCGAAGTGGAGGATGTGTTGGAGGGGAGAGGCTGAGGCCAGGAGGCCTGGAAGGAAGCCACGGAGGAGGGAAAGAGGCCAGATGCAGGGCAGTACCTATAGGGAGCGAGGAGGGTTTGAATTGGGGATTTAGGGGCGAGAGTGAACAGGGCAAGTCGGCAAGAAGCTAAAATTGGAGGCAAGAATTGGGAAGACAGGAACTTGAACCTGAGATGGGGCCCAGAACAACTGCTCTCTGAGAGGCCTGTGGTCTGAAGGGGGCCGGATGGGAGACAGGTGGTCGAAGGAGGCTCTGCATCTGGTGTTCCAGAAAGGCCATGGGCATGTGTGAGGCCCAGTATTCTCTCCCCTCATCCCAGCCCAGTCTGGGTGCTAATTACAGAGCAGCCACCAGCTGCCTGCCCCGGGGAAGAGGCATCACAGGGGGAAGGATCTAAAGGACGGGACAGGCTACACCAGGAGGTTCTGCAGTCAGACTGCAGGTATGACTTCCTGAGGATCACTAGACCTGGGATCAGTGGGAACCGGACTCCAGGGAGACCCCATGGGTTGGGAGATGGGGGTGCAGATTTTGTGGGGGCAGATAAGAGAAAGGCCAAGATGCCATATCTCTCTATGCCATATGATTGCCATTGTAGCAATAATTAGACCTCCATCACATAATTGTCCTTTTTTAAGTGGTTGGAATAATTAAGTTCTAGTCTCTTGGCAAGTTCATTGATTATAATACCATATTGTTGGCTAGGGGGACAGAGGAGACTCAGGCTTGAGCTAAAGTGGACTAGACTGTGCACACTCCCACCCCTCCCCTATCCTTGGCTCTGCTCCTCTAGGTCTTGCTGATAACAGCTTCGTTCAACTGCCCTGGGTGGGCAGAGAGCAGCAAGGCTGGCAGGTGGCCCAGAACAGGGGACGGGGCCAGGCTTTGCACTCCTCTCTGCCCCATTGCCCAGATCTGGAACTCAGCTCTCCATTCCTTTATTCCTCCTCACCTCAGCCCTTGGCTCCAGGAAAGCCCAGGCTCAGCAGTAAGGCCTGGAGCCAGGATGCCCAGATTCTCTGGGTTTCCACCCTTAGCCCCTTGTGTGACCCTGGACAAGTTCCTACACCTCTTTAGGCCTCATGCAAACCAGAAAAACTATCCTCCCCATCCTGCTCTCGGAAGCTGAAGTAGGAAAGGGAAATGAGTCTCCCTGTGGGTTTGGAACACCCCGGTCCCCATTAGTGCCGTTGGCAGTCTAAGAGTCTCGTTCCCCCCACAACCCCTCCTCTCTCTTTGCAGCAGAGGGAGGGGCAAGCAGGCTGAGTAGGGTAGGGGTGACTCACGTGCCCCAGGCTTCCCCTCCCGTTCATCTCTCACCTGGATTAATCTATGACTCACAAAGCAAGTACCGGGTGTTGGGGGGTTACATGTTTATTTACTGGGGTGGGAGCACTCAGACTAGCCCAAATCTGAGCAGCCCTCAGGAATTCACTGAATGTAACCTGCTGCAAGGACCCCCAGGCTTTGAGGTCTTGCTCTTCTTCTCCAAAGTAAGGTACTGGGCAGAAGAAAATAGGGCCTTCTGCTAAAAGGATTCTGGTTTTATACTTAAAGATATATTTATTTTAGGGAGAGAGAGCACGAGTGGGCAGGGCAGAGGGAGAGGGAGAGAGAGTCTCAAGCAGACTCTGCGCTCAGTGTGGAGCCTGACCCGGGGCTCACTCCCATGACCCTGAGATCAAGACCTGAGCTGAAACCAAGTCAGACGACCAACTGACCACGCCACCCACACGCCCCAGAAGGATTCTGGTTTAGAGAAGGTGGTGATATCACAGGCAGAAGAGAGGACCCTTTGAGAATTCACTAAATGTAACTATGTAGAGGGGCTTAGAAGCTCTGATGGAACTGGGGAAACCAAAGCCCCAAGGAAAAGGCTTTCTTTAAAGCCTTTAAATCCACAGGAAAAAATTGAACTTTTGCCTTTTATCTGAGAGCTTTTTCTCTTGACTTGCTCTTCAAAGAGAGAGATTTCCCCTTTTACAGCAACTCAGAACTAGAGGCAAAAATGTGCACACAGACAAATGCATACAGACATGTCCACGCCCCAGAACACCGAGCAGACACATCACTCCATACATCAGACACAGACTCCGACCCCATCCACGTCCACCTGCGAAGTTAAATGCAGAAGCCCACAGAGGCAGATACACCCACCGGGCTGTGTAACTTACACCCTTGCTCACACAGTTCCTTCTAGTCTTCTCTTCTTCCCTTCCAATGAAGTTCCAGCTCCTCAGGCCACCCTCCTCACCTACCTCCAAGGTCATCTTGGACCACACCGACCTCCTCGCCTACTTCCCCGAGAAGATCTGAGGAAAACAGATTGGAGCTGCAATGTGAGGGATTGAGACTGGGGGCCTGGGCTTCCAGCACTCTCCACACCCCGTCCCCTAAGCTAAGCAAGGAGTGCAGAAAGGATGGCGCAGCTTCTTGGGTTTGAGTCCTCTGCCCTCCTCCCTTGCCACATTGTGCACCTGACAAAGCCATTACCATGCCCATTTTCAAGGTGGGAAGGCTGAGCCCAGCAAGGGGAAGTGACCTGCCCGGGGATGCATGGGGACATAGCAGGGCCAGGGCTCATCTCCTGAGTGGGGACCACTGTCTGCACCTCTCGGAGCCACCTGCTGCAGTTTTACCTGGGGGCAGATTCTGTTCCTTCCCGCACTGGGATCACCTAGAACTGGCTTTGTGGAAAGGCCAGAAGCCAAGGACTGAAGCTGACCCATGGATGAAGCAAGACAGTCTGAAACAGGCCAGCACCATCCCTCCTCAGAGCCTAGGGACGGACTGTGGAGAAAAGTAAGTGAGGAGCAGCCAGGGACAACCACAGACCCAAAGTCCGTGAGGGCTGGAACTGCATTTCTTTCCCGGACGATAAAGCCTTGCGGGCTTCCATTTGGAGTCCGTGAATCAACGGCACAGGGAGATGCAGCCCCCAGCTCACGCAGCCCATCAATGTATTCTCTATGCCCATTTCTAATCCCATGACAGTAACAGGTAGGGACCGCCACAGGTTCACAAAGACTCACAGAATTGGGACAAAAGGAGATCAGGGTCCCCATATGTGGCTTACCGTCTTGAGGATGAAGCCTGACAGCCAGGCAGCCGAGCACCTGCCTGCTGCTGAACCTGCTCCCTCATTCAGAAGATGAGAAGTCAAAGCGCATCCTTCACGGGGCTGATATTACTGTGTGAGCACGCTCCCACACAGAAGATACGGAAAATACCTGAGAGCGCCCCGCATTTACCAAGCGCTCCACGAACGCCCCCTGCAGCTCTCACCATCCCCACCCCGCCCACTCTAGGCAGAGTACAAATCATGACTCCCTTTTCCCTAAGGTCTTCTGTGGCCCTGCTTCTCCCATCGGCCCTTCTGTACACACCTGTAGCCTCCGTGAGGACAGCACTGTCTTTGGTGCCACGAAGGCGCCAAGAAATCTATGTTCAAACATGTCACCTGTCCCCAAAGACCTTACGTGTAGGAGACTTGTTTAACACCAGGAGGAAAAGGGAGAAAAGCCAAAAACATGGGGAAATTAAGTGATTTAATTTTAAATCCAAGTTTCGGACAACAGAAGGGTTCACGCCACTGTATGCGACTATGAAGTAAACTCAACAGACAATAATTGCTCGATGTTTCAGCGAGAAAGAGCACCTGAGGCTGGGGGCAGGAGAAGGGTTGGAGGAGGAGGCACTGTTTGAGCCAAGTCTGGAAAAACATCAGGATTAGGGGAGACAGGGGCGGGAGAGGCTGCCGAAGTGGGGTGTGGACCAGGCTAAAAGAAGGTGGCATCCTCCCACCCTGCCCTGGCACAGAGAGCTCCTGGGGAGCGGGCCTGGGGTCTGCTCCCCTCCGCACACCTGCTGCAGGGACGCAGGGGGGCAGTTTGGGACACGAACGGGCAGGGGCACGGAGCCGGCGGGACTGAGACACTGAGCGGCCAGGGCAGCACTCAGTGCTCTCTGCAGCTCTCCTGGGCTAGAGCAGCTGCTCTCCCCCTCGCCCCTTCACCCAGCCAGCCCCTTCCGTCCTCTGTGCTTTTCCATGTCCCACCCTGGAAAGCAACAGTACCCTGCTCAAGGCTGGAATTCTGGGACCCTCAGCAAGTACCTCACCTTCTCTGGGCCCTTTTTAAAGGCCTGACCCTGCACTGAAGGGCATACCAAGGTCTAGGCACATATCCTGGCAATGGAAAGGAGACAGAGCCTCAGCCCTGGGTACATGTCCTCCTCTCCAAGCTTTGGAAACATCCTAGGAAGACCAAAAGAAGCCCTGGCCAGGGCTGTCAGGTGGATGGATCTCCTGGGTTCATTTAGTTCCCTCTCTGAGCTGGCTCACCCTCCTCTTCTGGAAGTTCAGACAGGCCCAGGGGACTCTGTAGGATACCAGGCCCCCGCCCCAATGCTGAGGTGTCAGACAGAAAACTGGGGCAGGGCTTCTTTGGGGGAACATTTCAGTGTGTTCAGGCCAGCAGGTACTCCACGAAGGATCTGTACGTAGCAAGGGTGGAGGTCATGCCATTGACATCTTACTCCAGAGGCCTAAAGTCCTGCTGTCACCTACAGCCTGCTCCTAGGGCTGGAGATCACACGGTCCACCTCTCACTTCGGGCCACCACGGCCTGTACCAGGCCCTCACCCAGGACGGCCAAGTCCTCCAGGATCGCTTCCACATTGGGCACCATCACCAGCTCCCCACCTTGCAACATCACCATGCGCCCCTTTGTGTTGGAGGCCTAGGGGAAGCAGAGAAACGTGGGCCGAGGCATCACAAAGGCACACCAGAGACAACACGCAGGGGGCGGAGGGGAGCGGCAGCAGAGGAGACAGACCCGCGGGACACATGCTTCACACCTGACCCACGGTCACTCACAGAGCACGCCCCATACAGACAGGCATGCCCACATGGAACCGCACGTACACATTTGAACACACGGTTATCACCAGCCAGCACACCTTGAAGGGCTGGGGCTGGAAGCTGCTGGGCTTCCAGAGAACACCGATCACCTCTCCACCATGCTGGTCATAGAAGAAAAGGGCCAGGTCCCCAAAGGCCTCCTAGGAAAGGGCAGGACACAGATAAGACCACAGGGGGACACCTGAGAGTCACCTCCATGGCCCCAGGTTCACCTGGAAGTCCCCTCCCCAGGTGTAGTCAGCCCTTTAGGGCCTACCCTGAGCTGTGCCAGATAGAGCTGAGGAGGGTCATAGCCCAGCACAGGCATCAGGGAAGAGGGCCCCGGCTCGCTGAGCAGGCCACGGCAGAAGGAGGCAGCTGGGGAGTCCACGGCTTGGCGGTGCCGGGGGATGTGGCGGGGAGACAGGCGGATCAGCACATCATACATATCCAAGGGCGGCCGGAACACTGTCTGAGGAAGGGTAGGGAGGGGTCAGCAGAGCCCACTGGGAGTTGGGAACTGGACCACAAAGCCTTCTACATGCCCACCTCGCTTTCCTCCTTCCCTTTTGTCTGACCTCCCCCACCCCCGGCCCCACTTACGGGCCCAAATGCTCATCTGAAAGTGGGAACACCAAGCCCCAGCTGGGGTCGGCTTCACGCTATCAGGAGGAACACAGGCTAGGAGCGTGAGGGCTGGAGAGAGCCAGGGCCCTGGTTCTCCTGCAGGCTCCCCCACTGTCAGGCACCGTGGGCAGCTCCAATGCCCTCTCTGGATTCAGTCTCACCAAACCAGGGGACAGAGCGTCCTGTGACAGCCCCTACAGCTCCAGACTTCCAGTGTTCAAAGGCAGAATCCCCAGAACCCCAGAGCCACTCTTGGTCAGGGGCTTACCCTGATGTCCCCAGGGCCCCGGGGATCCATCAGCTGCTTCTCTAGGACAGGCAAGGCCTCAGCTGCCAGGACCACAAGCTGCTGTAGGACCTGGGGGGTACACATACATCAAATAGATCAGACCTAACCATGGGTCTCTCTTAGGCCAGGCTGGGCCTACTTTTTCCTTGGGGGAATAAAAACACAAATTTGGAGGTAGGGATGGGATTGCACCTGGGGCGAGGGTCCATCCTGTGTCCATACAGAGTTTTTACGATCCTGTGGGGTAACGATGACCATGATCGGGAGTTGTGTCCGAGTCGCCAGGAAGCCACTGCGGATCTCCCCCTGCTCCTCCACTGTGAACAAGAGGGGGTCCTGGGTCAGCCTGCTCCTTTCCCCGGACATGCTCTACTGCCCCAGGTCTTCTGGTGGCCCATCACAGGGATTTTTCCGACGGCCCTCCCCCAAGAGACAAAGGCAATGAAAAGGATACCATGTTTGCCTCCACTGGGTGGGGCACTAAACTCCTAAGCTCAGGCCAGAGGCAGAATTTTCCACTGCCTGGCACCCCAGTCTAGTTTCCGGGCTTGCACAAGCTGAGGCCTGCCCCTGACCCCCTCCCACCCTATGCTCCCACACACCTGGGGAATTAGGAAGCTGACACCCTCCTCTCTGCTGGGACCAGGAGCTCCTCATGTTACAACTGGAAATCATCCCCCCACTCCCTAAGAGGTCTGGGCATCTAATCTAATCTGGGCCCTTCCCTGCTCCCCACAAGACTTCTCACCTGGTGTTCAGGGTCCCCCTTCTACTCTCCTCTCCCCTTCACAGCCCCCACCAGGTAGCCTGCTTACCACCCCTAGTCCATCCTGTTTCTGATCGTCATGTGAGCAAACCATAGCTCTACAGCCTCAGAACTCGCTAAAGCCTTCAACTGGGCCTCCTCCTCCTCGTAATTCCCCACCCCAAGGCCGGCAGGGTCAGGCACAAATATCTGTGAGGAGGACGGCGCACACACACAAACACCTTGCAGGCTGACAGGGAAAACCCCATGTGCCCCACTCTGCACTCCACAAACCGTCGGTCCTGCGGGAGTCGGACCCCAGTCCTACCACTTACCAGTGAGCTCATTGTTGAGGTTGACAATAAGGGGGTTGTTCTTCCAATCAAAGGTTGACACCAAAAAAAGGAACCGAAGGAAGCCCACCTGTGGGGAGCTGAGAAGAAAGAGTGAGCAAAGAGTCTGGGCCCAACCACACATTCCAGGGCTTACCCCATGGTCTAGACACCCTAGACCCCTCGGCAGGGATTGTCTCAGAACCCCTTCCATCACCTGTTTCAGCTACCCTCTCCCATTTGGACTGAAGGTATAGCCTAAGGGATGAAAACTGGCCCCAAGGGGAACTTTCTGGCTAGGGAAAAGATGGAGGGAATCACCTGGGAGGGGTGAAGGGCTCAGGGTGCAGGAAAAGAGCAGCAACCAGCAGGTCCAGGCTCTCATCAGTGAACCCCTCACCCAGAAGCTGGGCGCGCACCCACCGCTTGGCCAGCCGTGCCACACCTGAGAAGGCCGGGTGCTGCTGCTGGAGCCTGTGGAGGGGGAAGGGCGTAGTGGCAATGAGCCTCAGGCCCTGAGGGCCCAAGAACAGTATTTCAGCTCCACCACCACCATCGACCCAGCCTTTACCCAAAGTTACCCTCTGTGCTAACACATTCTATACAGGATCTCACGTATCCCTGACTAACGCCAACAGGTTGGTCCTATAAAATTCCCATTTTAGAGATGAGAAATAAGGTCCTGCCCAGAAGGACATAGCCAGTGAAGCGGCCGGGTGAGGGTTCTAGAATTTGTCTGACTCCATAACTCATATCCCCATTACACCATGTGGCCTCCCAGAGGGACAGGTGATCATACCCGTGCAAGGCGCTGGTGAGCAGGGGCAAGTGCCTCGTGTCCCTCTCCAGGCGGAGGGAGGCAGGTGTGTCCCTCAAGGAGATCATCCCCTCAGGGCTCCGCATTTCCCTCAGGATCTGGGGCTCCCGCTGACAGGCCACACGAACCCGGAACACGAACCCATCCTGTTGAAAGAGGGTGTGAGGTGAGAGATACGGGTCAGCCTGGAGCACGCTCACACCCCAGCTCCTCCCTCCCTGGGGAATCCCGACCCTGCCCCAGCCTAACCTTGAGGACGTCCGTGTGCGTGGCCGTGGCTCGACACTGCAGCCCATGCTGTTGTGTTAGCAGCTCCGCCAGGCGCAGCTGAAAGGCAGCTCGGACCCGCCGTATGGCCTCAGCGTCCTGTGGCCACTGACCACTGCCCTCCAGGTGACATACCACTAGGAAGAAAAGTAAGAGGTCTCAAGACTGTGGGCTGGAGTGGGAAAGGTTCCTCTCATCCCTCTCAAGAAAGAGGCTCCTCACCGGTCATGGGCTCCACGTAAGCTGGACAGGGCTTGTCGGGCCGGGGTAACAGCGAGGCCCGCTCTCGAAACTGCTCGTAGAAGGAGTAGGCTGGCCGGACTGGGGTAGGTGGGAACACCTATGGAAGAAGCAGGGCTGAGGAAGGGGCCTCGGACTGGGAGAGAGTGAACACAGGAATTGGAAGGGGGAATACTGGGTGGGCGGGGAGGAGGCGAGGGGTCACCAAGCAGAAAGGGCTCCCTGTCCCCTTGCACCTCACCTCAGTGTAGCGCAGCACTGGGTGAGCTCCCTGCACGGCAGACACAGTCAGCGGGAGACCTTCCAGCCCCCACAGCAGGCGGCTGAGGTCATCATAGCAACGCACGGCTGCTGCCAGGGCCTCCTCACCTGTGTTGGAGGTCTGAGAAGGAGAACACAGTCAGGAGACCAGGACCCTACAGAACCCCCCCACCCCAACCCCACCACCACCGCCTGGGATTTTGCCGCAGCTGAGGCTGCCGTAGAGCCAGCACCCCCTCTGCTGGACGCTATGGGAAGTGCAGTCTGGCTGAGGTTGCACGTGCTTCCCCCCCAT
>NC_058415.1:56241488-56298183 GCF_002201575.2 Neomonachus schauinslandi
GTCCCCCTTTCCCAGCCATGTCCAGTAGCTTGCTCCAATAGGCTCAATCCTCGGCTCCTCTTTAACCCCTCCCCCTTACCCCAGCCCTGACGCACGACCCTTACCTCTTTTGGGCTTTGGATCAATGCGTCCAGAAGGCCCCCCACATAGTGGACACAGGTATCTGGGATGTTGGCATGGCTGGGAAAGGGGGACAGCACAAAGTCAGTGTGAGCATTGAGCCTATTGGAGTAAGCTACTGGACATTAGCTGCTCAGCCCAAAGCCCGGGCCAGACCCTCCTAAAAGGCTCCCCAGTCCATGGCTGCTTCCTAGCAACCAGATGCTAACACTCACAGTGCCAAAAGGTGAGTGACCACCTGGTGGGGAATAAGGCGCTTCTGGGCCATAGAGGCTGCCTCCCAGACCACAGCTTCCCGAATGGCTCCATCCTGGAAACGCCTAAGCTCTGAGCGAGATCCCCAGAACTGGCGGAAGTCAGCAGCCTGAGAAAAGGCAATGGGTGGTAGAAGAAATCAACAAAGATGGGCTCTGTCAAAAATCCCTGACAGGCTGCAATCCAAGTGGCATGAGGATAATCCACACCACTTCTGCCAGTACCCAGCGTGGACTTCCCAAGACAGGGCCAAATCATCCCCCAGACTCCAGGGCTCCTCACCTCAGGCTGGTTGGCCTCTGGACCCAGTTCGAGGACACTGGTCAGCCCCTCAGGCCGGAGGAGCAGTCCCAGGGTCAGGGTCCCAGAGTCTCTGTGCTTCGGTGGACCTTGGCTGATGTCCCACTACAGGGTTTAAAAAAGCTGAACTCAACCCAAGAATGCCCCAGCTTCGTCTAGAAACCCACTTTCCAACTAGGTAGAAAGATCTAGGGGCGCCTGGGTGGCTCAGTCAGTTAAGCGTCTGCCTTCGGCTCAGGTCGTAATCCCGGGGTCCTGGGATCAAGCCCCACATCAGGCTCCTTGCTCAGTGAGGAGCCTGCTTCTCCCTCTGCCTCTGCCCCTCCCCCTGCTCGCACACGCACACTCTCTCTCTCTAATGGATAAAATCTTTTTTTTTTTCCTTTTTAAGATTTTATTTATTTATTTGACAGAGAGAGAGACAGCGAGAGAGAGAACACAAGCAGGGGGAGTGGGCGAGGGAGAAGCAGGCTTCCCGCTGAGCAGGGAGCCTGATGTGGGACTCGATCCCAGGACGCTGGGATCATGACCTGAGCCAAAGGCAAACGCTTAACAACTGAGCCACCCAGGCGCCCCTAATGGATAAAATCTTTAAAAAAAATTTTAAAAAAAGAAAGATCTAGCTAGAAGAATGGTGTGTCTTTTGTATCCCCTGGGACCCTGGATCTAGTCCCCCTTAAGCCCACAAACTCCCCAACCCACAGCACCTCACCTCTGACACTGGGGGCCGAGAGTGGGCCAGCAGGTGCAGGCGGGACCCCAGACCCTGCTCCAAGAGGGTGGTCAGGGAGCCCAAAGCAGCTGAAACATAGTCCCCACCAAGATCCTGCAGCTCTGGCCACAGCTTTAGCCGGTGACATGCTGCCTGTAGGCGACTCAGTGGATGGAGACTAGAGGGGCACAGAGGGACAAAGAGACAGAATGAGGTGCTGCTGACCCCAAAGACCACCTCCCACCCCAAAATGAGGAAGATCTGAACACCGACCTGAGCACCTCTGCCCCATCACTGTAGCCCTAGGGAAAAGGACCCACTGACATAGCCTGCCAGCCCTAAACTTACTGCAAGATGTGGTCAAAAGCCCGGATCATGGGTTTGGGAGTCATCAACAGAAGCTGGAATCCGTCATCAGCTCTACCGTCCAGCAATGCCATAGACAGCCGTGCCTCATGCTGTACCTGTGGCCACAAGATAAACAGGGAACTCACATGTGAGACTATCACCACTATACCCCTCCCTTCATTGACCTGAGGGCTCAGACCAAGAGACATGCCTGACCTAAGCTCTTTGGAGAGGAGTTGCTGGGGCTCTGGGACTGGCAGAAGGGACAGAATCTGGACTGGGACATCAGGGGTACCCAGGAGTGGGGGACAATTGGTACCTGGTGGTAAGTAGAGGCAGTAACATCAGCACAGAGGTTGAGATAGCCTGAGGAGTCCAGGAAGACAACAGGGAAGGCCTGGTGGAAGTCAGCCAGGGCCGGCTGGCACAGAGAGAAGCCAGTCAGGGTTGGGGCCTTACCTTCAAGCCTCCTTGCCCAGACCCAGCCCTGCCCCACTCACCAAGGAGGGATCTGAGCTGAGACATAAGCTGATCCCGTTGACTGTCAAATCTGTGGTGGCTGAAGTGAGCCAGAGAAGGTGGGTGTATCAGAAGGTATCCTTTCCCAGGGGACCCAGCCCTAATGACACTCTCCCTCTGGTCAGGTGGCTGCAACTGCCTGCCTCTAAAATTCAGTTTGCTCAATTGTCTGATGGCAAGAAACTGAATGATCCCTGATAGGATGAGATGATTCACAGGAAGAGTGGAACCCTTGGCCTTTCTGGGTCTAGCCACCTTACCCAGAAACTGCAAGACACTCCTCAGGACCTGGTAGCCGCTCATAGTGGTGTGGATCTTGCGTGTGGACACAAGGAAAACAACCAGCATGGAGACAAGGAACCCACTGAACCCTCCCAGGCCCTGAAAAAGAGATGGAGAGGGAGGCCCAAGCTCAGGCCCAGCCCGCCACTCAGTGAGGCAGGGAAGCTGGGCCACTCCCAACTCACCTTGTCCAGTTCCCGCTGCCGCAGCCAGACCTTCAGAAGTGCCACACCATCCCTCAGCCCCAAGGCTGAACCCAGGACAGTAGACAGCAGGTGCACGTGGGACTCAAGGGTCATGTCCTGCAGGACCCATGTGTTATAGTGGGGGGTGGGAGGCTCTGGGCTACCTGTAGGAGAGGGGAAGCCATGGGAGGAGAAATCCCAACATCTTTCCCTTCAGCTCCACCTGGATACCACTGCCTGCTTACCATCCCCTGGAGGACTCTGCCCTCGGTACCAGGCAGAGCGCACATTGTTCCTAGATGGCAACAAGCGGCACGGACGGAAGAAGTCAGGTGGAGGGCATGGATGAAGACGTACGGTGACCAGGCGCTCATCCTTCCCTGGGGGGAGACAGGGAGTGCTGAGATCCTGCCAGGTGGGCCCCTGGACCACTCTCCTCCTCCGTGAGGGCCCACGTCCTCCCACCTTAGAATCTGAGGTCCTTATACCTTCCACTTCAAACTTGAGGCCCAAACTCCTCACCTTGGACTTGAGGTCCCCACACCACCCCCACTAGATCTGTCACCCCAGACTGTGCCTTCAGCCCAGTGTGTGCCTCTCACCATGTGGCCGAAGCAGCAGTGAGGGTTTCAGGTGGCAGCCCCTGGTGTAGGAGAAGCGAATACTGCCGAAGAAGGGGTCTTGGCCCAGGTGGTGAGCCAAGTGGGCCAGGTAGAGAGCACGCTTGCGGAAGTAGCGCTGGTTCAACCCATCCTTGTCCTGTAGGATCTCCTGGTGAGGGTCAGAAGAAGGGAGAGACGACCAGGCACATAAGTGCTTGTTGTTAGAGAACTTAGGGGCCAGGATGAAGCCAACGTGCAACACAGTTTAGAAACCTCAGGGATCTTTGCTGGCCAGAGTGTCTGAACCAGGACTAACAACAATATAGTTAGTTCTCAGATGAGGAAAGTAAAGTTCAAACGGCAGCAACTGACCCAAGGGCACATTTAAGCTGCCCTCAAGAAGACAGCAGAAGAGCAAATTTTGTTTCTTTGTTTGTTTGTTGTTGTCATTAAAGATTTTATTTATTTATTGGAGAGAGAGAGCACGCACAAACAGCGGGGAGAGGGAGAAGCAGGCTCCCCACTAAGCCAGGGGCCCAACGTGGGGCTTGATCCCAGGACCCTGGGATTATGACTGAGCCGAAGGCAGATGCTTCACCAACTGAGCCACCCAGGCACCCCTGCTCTTTTGATTTCCAGTTCAGATTTCAACCCTCCAGCAAGTGACAGGTGGGAAAGAAAGAGGGACCCAGGAATTTGTAGGTGGTGAAGGAACAGGACCTCATCCCCCAAATACTGGACCTCACCCTGGGCATGATCACTGCCACGTCCACGTTGATGTCCGGCCGGATGCAGGTACCCAGAAGGTAGCTGCCCACAACAGTGACCTGGGCTGGTGGCAGGAAGCGGAAACAGCCCTTCACGGTATAGGGCACTTGGTGGACGGGTACTCGAACCCCAGCTGGGAGCCAGGTCTGGTCAGTCAGCTGTGGGGAAAGAGACAGTGATACACAGTAATCTGATTGCCCTCCTGACGTGTCCTCCTTGATGTCTAGTAGACATCTCAAATTAAACACATCAACACATTTAAAAACAAACTCCTGCTCTTTCTGTAAACATGTCCCCCTCATTAAGGCAACTTCACACTAGTTGCTCAAGCCCAAAACATTGAAATCACCTTGACTCATCTCCGTTAAGAACACCCATTTCACCTTCAAGAGCATCCAGACACTGACCACTTCTCTACTTCTCCATCCTAGTCTGAGATGCCACCACTTTCCAGATGATCACCACATAATAGGTTTCTAACTAGTCTCCCTGATTTTACCTTTATCCCCCTCCATTCTACTTTCTTTTTTTTTTTTTAAGATTTTATTTATTTGTCAGAGAGAGAGCATGAGCACAAGCAGGGGAGTGGCGGGCAGAGGGAGAATCAGGCTCCCTGCTGAACAAGGAGCCCAATGCAGGGCTCGATCCCAGGACCCTGGGATCAGGACCTGAGCTGAAGGCAGACGCTTAATGGACTGAGCCACCCAGGCGCCCCTCCATTCTACTTTCAACACAACAGTCTGAGTGAACGTTTTTTGTTTTTTTTTTCCCTAGGCAAAGCCCTCCACTGGAGACCTTTGTTTCAAACTTTATTCCCAGGCTTCTTCAGCTTAATTAGCTGCAAAGAATGAATTATGTATAAGCAAAAACTGAAAAGAGCTGCAGTGTCCAAGGGGCTTGGGCTTAAAAATATTAGAGATCTAGATTTTATCAAATCCATGAACAAAATTTTTAAAAGCAGTCATAATATAAAATAGCAGCTCCCAGTAACTTCTTCAAGTTTTATCTTCTTCAGAAGTTGACTCAATTCAGTTTGCTTCATTCTTGGAAGCTTCATCACAATTCTCCACAAGATCTGGAACTTCATCATCATCCTCCTCTCCGGTAGCAGGTGGTGCTTTTCCATCCACACATTGTTTGGGCAGAGCTTCAGCCAGTCTTCTTCAACTAGTCAGACTGTCTGCACCAAGTTGGTTTAAGATACTGGGTGGCATTTCTGTCAGCTGCTTTGTCCCAGCATGGCCTGGAATGGTGGAAGTGTTCACTGCCAGCGATGCCTGAATTTTGGGGGTGTTAAAGTGGATCACTGTTCCTTGGTTTGTGAACATATTCACTTCTTCAATACCAGAGATATTGTTTACCCCTAACTTCTTTAAGGAGAACTGAAGTTTCTTATCATCTGCTGTAGCCGTTCTATGAAACACCTTCTTCTTCCGGTGAGCAGTTCCTTTTCCACCAATGCGCACTTGTGCTGGCAGTTTGTCGAGTTTCTCCTGGTTCATGATAGTTTCTTTCATCTTGTTGGAGCAGAAATGGGACCGAGAGGGGGAACAGGGCTGGTGCTCAGGGAGTCTCGGGCGGACCAACTGAGATTAGGTGCACACACGCGGGGACGCAAGATGGCAGCTAGAGCTGAATGAACGTTTTTAAAATGAAGTTAGATCACATCACTGCTTTACCAAAAAATGTCCCGTCAATGGTTTCTCATTTCACACAGAGAAACAGCCAAAGTCCTTGTTTCAGTGTACAAGGCCCTGCATGAAATGCCTCCTTCCTCCATTGCCTTTTTGCCTTTCTGAACGCATCTCCTATTTTCTCCTCATTCAATCCAAGGAACATGCCAGACTTACTCCTGCCTTTGAGCCTTTGGTGTTGGCTATTTCCCCTTCCTGGCATGCTCTTCCTCCCTTAGATATCTATATGGCTGACTCACGTCCTTCAAATCTTCACCCTAATGTCACTTCAATGAGGCCTACCTCAACCATCCTATTTAAAATTGCAAACCACTCCCATTCTCTGATATCCCCACAATCCCCTTACCTTGCCCTTCTCTTTTGCCCATAGTGCTTACCACTTTCTAACACTGCCACACAGTTTACCTGCCACGGTTATTTTCTACTATCCATAAGCCCAGCACTAGAAAATAGACCGCTTTGTTCACTGACGTATCATAAGAATACAACTACTGCCAAGGAACATAAGTGTTTGCTGAACAAACGAACACATGGTTGACTATACTTCCAGTTGAGCCTCCTGGCAGTGAAAATGAGCTCCCTAGCACCCCATCCCCTCTGGAGAAGTGCAGGCCCTGTTTCAGATGCCCAAACTGAGGACCTCTCCGGGGCTTTCCATTTCTTCACACTACCTGCCTTACCTCTGTCTTAGGAGTTGAAGGCACCTTCAGCACCCGCTGGTTGACCTCCCGTAGGAAAGCATCGATCCGCTCCTTCTTCTTCTCTGGTAGCCTCACTTCCTTTAGTAGCTCCTCTACCTGAAAGAAAAGACAGGGAAGAGTCCTTCAGCCTCAGGGTCCCGGGCCCACCCCTCTAACTGAAGCCCCAGCCACCCAATAGTACCTGTAAACGAAGCAAGCTGGAGTGGAAGAGACTCTCAGTCTCCCGAAGGCGAGTCAGCTCCTCATTGGTAGGCTCCTTATACAGTTCTGCCCGGCTAAGCTTCACTGGCTGCAGGAAGCCCTCCGCTGGAGACCCAGCCAAGGCATGCTTCTTTGAGGACTCCTTCTTTCCCTCCTTGCCTGTGCCTTCCAGAGCTAGTTCCATCACCTGTGGCCAGTGAGGAGAGCAGCCACTGTGAGGTCACATATGTCTAGCATCCACTGCCTGAAGTGCCACCATGATAGGATGTGGGCAAAAGCTTCACAGGCTCCTTTTCACTCTTTTGAATGGGAGTCAGACTGTAAAACTCAGGATTATCATTACTTAGAAGAATATCACTGAGCTCTAGGCTGAAAACTCCTTGAGTTGAGGCCTCCTTGTCTATGTGACAGCACTAGCATGGAGCCCTGCCTGGAGTTGGGGGTAGGGTTAGTTGTTCACTGAGCCCTGACCTGAGCAATGCTTGAGCTCCTTGTATTTCCGGTATATGCATCAGGGAGCTTCCTCCTTTTCTGGGAATCTGCAAATGCCGTCTCCACTCTTGCTCTATCCAAATCCTGCCAGGCTCTACCCCTGTCAGGAAGCCCTGACTATAGACTACATCAGTATAAGTGGTCAGTGTTGGAAAGAACTAGGACCTACTGCCTCTGTAAAATATACTCAGTAAATCATCCAATCCTCAGTAATCCCGGCAGAAAATGTACACTTGAAGGGAATTCCCTGAGCTCAAGATTCCACACTTAATATACCTATTCTGTAAGCAGGCTTCACACCCTGGTCTGCAGGATCCCAAACCTTCTCCCCTACAGCCCTGGGCCCCGCCCCCACTCCACGGTCCTACAGGGGTGAGAGCCCTACTAAAGGGTTTCAGAAGCACCACCATGTGCCCTCTGTTACAGCGGCGAGGACAGAACCGGGCACAAGAAGTTAGATCTCGCACAATGACAACGAGGAAGACCTGGTTAGGAAAATGACCTGGTTAGGTCTCCTCAACTTCCAGGTGCACAGCTCTCGAAGGAGTAAGCTCAATAAGCTTTACTGCTTCTATCCAAATAACGCCAGGTTCCATGTCCCCTGAGTGTCTCGGTGCCCTAGACTGGAAACGTGGTGGAATAAGGCTCTTCCAGAAGGGACCGCCTTCGCGCCCCTCGCTGGCGAGCTGCCAGTCTCTGCCACCTCTGGCACGTGGAAAGCCCTCTTTCCTCCCAGACAGCTCACCCACCTCTGTCTCCCCAGCAGCTCCGCGATTCTGCGCTCCCGCAGGCGCCGGCCCCATAACTCTGGGGCCAGGTCTTGCTCCAGCACTTCGGATTCAAAGCCCAAGTACTCGGCACAACTTCTTCCCACGTCGGCAAAGTGCCAAAGCCCTCCGCAGAATAACCGAAGCCTGGCAAGAGAATTGCCAAAGGTTTGCGGTAAACTCCCCGCACCGCGTGGGGACAAGCCTCGTGCCGCAGGACTCCGCCCAGTTCCAGAGCCATTGGGTGAGTGCCCGAAGAATCGCTGGCCATTGGCATCTGTTACTCCCCAGGACCACCCATCATGGGGGAGGGGCCAACCTGGGTTCTCCCATTTACGGTCTCTTTGCGACGCCACACCGGAAGCCTGTCTGCAGCTTAGCGGTCGCTTTCTTTTCCTCACTTCCGCAGCTTGCGTCGAACGGAGAAGGGCGGAGCTAGTTTTGGCACTCGACACTGTTTATTTATACCAGGGATTCCTATCCTTTTTTTCATCTACTACATTTTATCAAATAAACAGTTTAGTCAGTTCTATCTTAAAAATATGTCTTAAATTTATTCATTCTTCTCTGTCTTTAGTGCCAAATTTAGTCCAAATCACATCATCTTGTGCCTAGATTATAATTGGTTCTCTCCAGTTTATTAAAATTTTCCAAATCTACCAAAACATTGTAGTAATAATATAGTGAACTCCTTCACCTATCCATCATAACTTAGTGTTTGTCTTGGGCGCCTGGCTCAGTTGGTTAAGCATCTGCCTTCCCCTCAGGTCATGATCTCAGGGTCCTGGGATCAAGTCCCACATGGGGTTCCCTGCTCAGCAGGGAGTCTGCTTTTCCCTCTCTCTCTTCCCTTCCGCCTGCTTGTGCGCTCTCCGTTGCGCGCGCTCTCTCAAATAAATAAAATCTTAAGTTAAAAAAAAAAGTGTTTGCTTTTGTCAAATTTGTCTTTATGCATTTACACACTATTTTGCAAAACCACGGGAGAATTAGTTGCACACATCCCTGAATACTTTCGCATATATGTAATAAGAACAAGGGCTAATCATAGTCCAATTATAAAATTCAGGAAATTTAAGCTTGATTCAATACTATTCAAATTTTGCTGATTATCCAAAAAATACCCTTTACACAGTAGCATTTTATTTCCTGATGCAACATCATGCATCAGTTTGGTTGTCATGTTTCTTTTCTCTCTCTTAATCTAAGAACATTTGTGAGCTCTCCTTTTTTGGTCTTTCATGATAACATTTTTTTAAAAGATTTTATTGATTTATTGATTTATTTCACAGAGAGCTAGCGAGAGCAGGAACACAAGCAGGGGGAGTGGGAGAGGGAGAAGCAGGCTTCCCGCCCAGCAGGGAGCCCCATGTCGGGCTCGATCCCAGGATGCTGGGATCATGACCTGAGCCGAAGGCAGACGCTTAACGACTGAGCCACCCAGGTGCCCCTCATGACATTTTTGAAGAGTATAGGACAGTTTCATTCAACAGCTTTTTTGTACAGTATATACGCATATATGTAGTTATAAGTGTATATACAATATACATATATAAAAATTACAGGCACACATGCATATAGAATTACATCTATGCATATAATTACATAAGCATACGATTACATATATATAATTACATATATACATATAGAAAATTACATAACGGTACATCTTGAATATTCATATACCAAACATACCCATGTAACCAGCTCCCAGAAAAGAAACAGAACATTTCCTGAACCTTTAGAATTTCCCCTCACTCTACCATCTAGTCATTATGTCAACAGTAACTCCTATCCTGACTTCTAATAGCACAGATTAATTTATTAATTTATGCAATAGCTTGTAAAGGAATTTTTCAGTGGTCTTCTTCAATCCCTTTCCACATGGTTGCCAGAATGAGTGTTCCAAAACTATCATTCTACCATGTCACTCTCCTCTTAAAAATTCATCAGTCCCCCGCCGGCACCTGGGTCACTTCAGTTGGTTAAAAGTCCGACTCAGTCTCAGCTTGGGTCTTGATCTCAGGGTCCTGAATTCAATCCCCATGTTGCAGGATTTTTTTCTCCACCGGTGCCCTTGGTTTTTGGTCACGCCTCTTCGAAGAATGAAGAGATAAACCAGACAGAGTGGTGGGCAGCAAAGCAAGGTTTATCAAGTCCATAAAAACCCCTAGACTTAGAAATTCCGGTGGCAACCCCTTGGGGTCCCTTCCCTCCTTGGGAGCTTTGTACTGTCACTTTGCTATCACTCGATAAACCTTGCTTTGCTGCCCACCACTCTGTTTCTACAAGTTGGCTTTTTTAGATTCCACATATAAGTGAGATCATACAGCATTTGTCTTTATCTGACTTATTTCACTTAGCATAATGCTCTCAGTGTTCATCAATATTTCACAAATGGCAGGATTTCCTTCTTTATGGCTAAAGAATGTTTTGATTGTTAAGGAAGGTTTCCTGGAGGAGATGGGTTTGTGCTAAGTCTTGAAGCATAATTTGAGTTTGAATTGACTGAGAAGAAGCAGCTCTGTTGAAGTCTGATTAAGCACTGAGGAAGATCAGAGAGCCGAGAGATAAGTCAACCACTCATTCCACACTGGATGACACTTAAGAAATGGCAAGCACTTGGGCACCTGGGTGGCTCAGTTGGTTAAGCGACTGCCTTCGGCTCAGGTCATGATCCTGGAGTCCCGGGATCGAGTCCCGCATCGGGCTCCCTGCTCCACAGGGAGTCTGCTTCTCCCTCTGACCCTCCCCACTCTCATGTGCTCTCTCTCATTCTCTCTCTCTCAAATAAATAAATAAAATCTTTAAAAAAAAAAAAAAAGAAATGGCAAGCACTGTGTTCAGTGTCAAAGATAAAGAGATAAATAAGACATGATGATCACAAGCCAGAAACCTGGAATTATGTACTTGCCCTCACATTTTACAGGTTGGTCCCTCTATTCAATTTCTTTTTTAAATCCAGCTTTGACCTTTATTCAAGAGACCAGATGGGTTGCCCCAGGATCCGGTTGCCAGCCCTGAGGCCAAGCAAGGCTGGAAACCCACATCTGGCCCTGCTCTGCCCTGAGCTGCAGCCTCAGCCCCCAGGATCCTGCTTGCCACCACCTCAGGTGCAGGAGGAGGGAGCCCTCGGAGAATTGGATGTTACTATTGATTCATTTAAAAAAAGAAAAATACAAAACCAACCAAACAAACTCACTCTATTGATTTGGGACTTTTTCTTAAACAAACAAACAAAGAAAGAAAAATACACTGGGACTCTGTGTTCTCCATGACAGGTGGGCCTGGGGGAAGGGCAGCGTGGACCCCCCCCACACACACACACAGCCACATAATTTCTGTATAATCCACCATCTGGGGCAGAGGGTGGGCACATAGAGGCCATTGGCCCCGGTATTCATTCTTTTTTTTTTTTTAAGATTTTATTTATTTATCTTGACAGAGAGACAGAGAGAGAGGGAACACAAGCAGGAGGAGTGGGAGAGGGAGAAGCAGGCTTCCCATTGAGCAGAGAGCCCAATGTGAGGCTCAATCCCGGGACCCTGGGATCAAGACCTGAGCCGAAGGCAGACGCTTAACTGATTGAGCCACCCAGGTGCTCCCCCCCCCCCCCCCCGCCTTTTCCTTTAAATGCAACTTCAAAGAGGTTTATTCTGCCTTTGTCCTGTCTCCATTTAAAATTTGCATTCACCCCTGGCTCATCTGGTTGCTCAGTTGGTAGAGCTGGGGACTCTTGATCTTGGGGGTTGTGAGTTTGAGCTGACATTGGGTGTAGTGATTACTTAAAAATAAAATCTTAATGGACACCTGGGTAGCTCAGCTGGTTAAGTATCCAACTCTTGATTTTGGCTCAGGTCATGATCTCAGGGTTGTGAGATCAAGCCCTGCGATGGGCTCCATGCTGGGCGTGGAGCCTGCTCTCTCCCTCTGCCCCCCCCCCCAAATAAATAAATAAAATAAAATCTTTTTTAAAAAATTGCATTCACCCCAACATTTTCAGTTTTAGGCCCTACTTTAATCACCTCCATTAGTATTCACCAAAACTTGCAATGATATTATTTATCTAGTAGTTACTTGTTTTTGTGTGATTCAGTCTCAGCCACTAGAATGTAAGCTCCACGAGGGCATGACTAAATCATTTCCATCTCATTCACTACTGTATCCTTGGCATTTAGCATAGGGCCTGTCACATAGCAGGCACTCAATAAATATTTGTTGAATGAATGAATGGCTCTTTCTTAAGAGCACCTCAGAGTCTGGGAGAAAGATGTAAACAAATAATTGCAGTATAGCATTGGAGATGATATGATATGCACGGATTGCTATGGGCATGTTAGATTAGGAATATTACAGTACTTCGGTTAAGAGCAGTCATGCTTAAGTGGGATGGCCAAGATTGAACTCCAGGTTCTAACGTTTACCCACTGGGTGACATTGGTAACTTTCTTAACCTTTCTAAATCTTATTATACTCAGGAAAACAGATGTTCTAGTATGGATGTCATGCATTTTTTGACAATTAAACAGGATACTGCTTGTAAAGGGCCTGTCACATACTGATGCACAGCAAATGTTAGCTATTATTATTAAAGAAAGATTGTGGCTCCTTAAGAGCACTAGTTGACTTACACGTGTTAACATACAGAGAATGAAAAAAAATGTTGGTCCCCTAAAAGGAGTCATTCTAGAAGGTCAGAATTAACCTCTCTAAAACAAACACTCCTATCTTTCATTTATCTTTCAAGATTTCCATATCTTTTCTCTTTGGAAGAAAGAATCAATTCTTCAGAAGAGC
Source organism: Neomonachus schauinslandi (assembly GCF_002201575.2). Taxonomy (NCBI): domain Eukaryota; kingdom Metazoa; phylum Chordata; class Mammalia; order Carnivora; family Phocidae; genus Neomonachus; species Neomonachus schauinslandi. The sequence continues at coordinate 56,254,229 of NC_058415.1, forward strand.
TGTGGTTGAGGGGCGCCTGGGTGGCTCAGTTGGTTAAACGTCTGCCTCAGGGTTCTGGGATCAAGCCCCACGTCGGGCTTCCTTGCTCAGAGGGGAGACTGCTTCTCCCTCTCCCTCTGCCCCTCCCCCTGCTGTGTGCTCCCTCTCTCTCTCTCTCTCATATAAATAAAAATCTTAAAAAAAAAAAAAAAAGCCCTGGTTGAAGAGTACCAGGTGATGCGGTAGACTGAGGGTAAGTGGCCTGTTTTCTTTACCACCAGAGGGCACCAATCAGTCAAGTCATTTTACCTGTCATTTTACCTTTCCCACGCTATGGGAAAGCTGTAGGAAGCTGTTTCTGCCATTCATTCTTCTGACAAATATATTTTGAGTACCTACAATGTGCCAAACATCATGGTAGCTTGTATATAAAAAAGAAGCTTGTATAAACAAGACCTGTCATCCTTATGAATTTATAATCTTGAGCACCTACTGTGTGTCTGAGAGGTCCTATTAGACATGGGGGTGGAGGGTGGGGTTCAATTTGTTGTTGTTGTTACTGATTGTTTTCCTGCTCTTGGCTGTAAGCCTATGAGAATAATTACTTAGTGTCTACTTTGTGTCAATGTGCTGGTTGCCCTGGATCCAGGCATGAATAAGACACAGTTGCAACCTACTGATAAACAATGTCTTACCTGCTAGGATAAAAAGGCATGAGACAAATTCTAGACTTCCTCTGACCTGAGAATGGAGAACCTTAGTACACACCTCGTTATCACACTAGGCTATGAGCCCTCTAGACAGATATATGTTTATTAGCCATCTACCTTAGGGCCATGGTCATTGCAGATATTTACTATGAATTTATGAGTTTATTTAAACTCAGCTAGCAGCTTCTGGTCTGGTTGTCAGGTGTATGTTACAGTGGGTTAGGCTAGGGATCTACCATCTTCTGGGGAAGGGTGGGACTGTGATGAGTTACTGAGGGTGAAATGCTTTGAAGATGAACTTTCTGCCTATTTGTCTACTCACATCCTTGTTATTAAAGGTGTCAACATCATCTCCCACGTTTCCAGGTCAGCAATCTTCTTGTCCCTAAATTGAATGGTAGAGGAAGGGAAGTCAGAATGGTTGAGGGGGTGGTAGCCAGAATACAGCTATGCCTTAAATTTTTTTTTCTTTAAAGTTTCTATTTATGGATCATTTACCATGTGCTAGTCATTGTGTCAAATGCTGTATATAGATGATCTCATTTAATATTTACAACAGTTTAAGTTAGGTGTAATTAACCCTTTATTACAGAAGCTGATGAATAAGGAATGGATAATGTAAATGGTGGAGCCAGGGTTGGAACTTAGGATCTTTTTGATCTCAAAATTCTAAATGTGTGGAACTCTCATAGTATCCTGACTTTTCTAGGAAACGTTTCAGCAGTTACCACAGGACATGCCTTTCCAAGAGAACAGGTTATTCTAAATCATGAGGATTTAAGACTGTCTCCTCATCTCACTTCAGTTATGATTATCTTTTTTCTTTTTTAAGATTTTATTTATTTATTTGACAGAGAGAGACACAGCGAGAGAGGGAAAACAAGCAGGGGGAGTGGGAGAGGGAGAAGCAGGCTTCCCGCGGAGCAGGGAGCCCGATGTGGGGCTCAATCCCAGGACCCCGGGATCAGGACCTGAGCTGAAGGCAGATGCTTAATGACTGAGCCACCCAGGCTCCCCAGTTATGATTATTTTAAAAGTCCCTCAGTTCCAGGTCGGACCTTCAAGCTGAAAAGGATCTATAGGGAGTCAAAGTTCAACCATAGTATTTTTTTTTTCTTTAAAGATTTTATTAAGTAATCTCTGCACACAGGGTAGGGCTTGAACTCACAACTCTGAGATCAAGGGTCGCGTGCTCATGGACTGAGCCAGCCAGGTGCCCCGATAGTACTTCATTTTACAAATAACTGAGGGATAGCCAGAGCACTTGCCCCAAATCACAGGGAAGGGCCAGGAACCCAGGTTTATTTAGTCTGCGTTTCTACTTCCCTCTTTATTTCCCACAACTTCCTCTTTGTAGTTAAGAAGAGAAGTAGAAGCTGGTCTATCTGCCTTCCCCATTTCTTGGATGGGAATCTTCTCCCCCACCCCACCCCTGTGGGTGACACACTGCCAAGGACACACGGGCTTGAGGGCCCTGCACAAAATATGTCGGGACACTTGTTCCCACGATAAGACTCATAAACTCAGCATATTCTTGTCAAGCACCTACTGAGTGCAGGGACGGCGGACTTTGTGTCACGGGGAGGGGCCTGTAGAGGACCAGGGCTCGACGGAGGATGGCTGTGGAAGCTTGTGGACACCCACACATCGGGAGAGGAAGGGAAGGCGCTGACAGCTCTAGGACCAGTAGTCCCTTCCCGGGAGCTCCCAAGGCACCGCGGCGTTCAGCCGCACAACCGTCATTTTGGGGCCAAGGGCATCCCTTGTGGCTGCCCTCGGACCCCACAGCAGCTTGGCCCTTTAAGGGCGGGGGACACGCGTCGGCGTCACAAAGCGCCGCCACCGCGCCGGGGGGCGGAAAGGAGGCGGGGAAGTGAGAGGAGGGCGGGGAAAGGAGAGGAGGGCGGGGGAGGGAGGGGCGTGCGCACGCGCGTCTGGCCGCCCGCCTCCGAGAGCCGCCCTCCCTCCCGGCGCGCGCCCCTCCTCCCTCTCTCCCTCCCTTCTTCTTCTTGGCTCCGTCGCTCCCGCGGCGCGAGGCGCTCTCGCTCTTCTCCTCCTCCTCCGTCGTCGCCCCTCCCCCCGCGCAGCCGCCGCCGCCGCCGCCGCCGCGAGACCCCCGCGCGCCCCGCACGCCCCCCGCCCTCCCGCCCCGCGCGCCCTTCGGCCCCGGCAGCCCCTGAGGAGAACGAGAGGGCGAGCGAGCGCGGCGCTCCCGGGCCGGCTCGGCCCCCTGCCCTCATCATCGCCGGCCCTTCGCCGCCCTCCTCCGCTTCCACCCCCTCTCCCCCCCCCCCCGTCAAGTTGAGGCCCCCCCCGGGGGGGGGGGGCCCGGGACCGGGAGCGAATTCCCCTAACTCCCTCAGCCCCTCCCCCCACCTGGCCCGAGTGTAAGGAAAAGGGCCCGGCCCGGCCCGCGTCGTGTGTGAAGGAGGACCCGGGCTGGCCCACGGGCCGTCTGGGGCCTGGTCCGGCCCGCCGGGTGTGTGAAGACAGAGAGGCCCGGTGCGGCCCGGCGGAGGGCGAGCGGAGGGGAGGGGCCTCGTCCGGCCCGGCCGGTGCGAGAGGACTGGGGCTCCGGCCCGGCGCCGCCGCCGCCGCCGCGATGGCCCAGCAGCAGATGACCAGCTCGCAGAAAGCCCTGATGCTCGAGCTGAAATCCCTGCAGGAGGAGCCGGTGGAGGGCTTCCGGATCACCCTGGTGGATGAGTCCGACCTCTACAACTGGGAGGTTGCCATCTTCGGACCCCCCAACACCCTCTACGAAGGCGGCTACTTCAAGGTACCCCTACCCCCTCCCAGGCCAGGCTTCCCCAGGCGGAGGCCTCCGCTCCCCGCCGCTTGCGGGGCCAAGAGTGTGAGCGCGAGTGTGTAGAGGGGGCTCCTCACCTCGGCAGCCCCCTCCCCCCATCCGTGGAAGCAGGAAGGCCTTGCTCACCAAGTGCCTTTTCTTTGTCATGGGGGCGGGGGCTGGAGGCCAGACTGCACCGGGAAATAGGAAAGCCTTTCTGGCTAGGGTAGTGGCTACCGGCGGAGGAGGGCTGTCTTTGTTTTGTTTCCCCCAGCTGAGGGTGTGTGGGAAGAAAGGTGGTCTTTCCTTTCTTGTCTTCCCATCAGAACCATCCCCGCGCCGGCTGGAACTGCCCCAGAGGGCAGAGTGACCTGCACTTAGTGGATTGGATATTTCTTTTTTGGGGGGTGAGGGTGGGGGAAGGGTATTAGCCTGTCATTCCAGAGGCTGCCTAGTGACCTGACACTTTTGAGGATTTGATGGGCTTCTTTGCGTGGTGGTGGTTCCAACTTCGCATTCCGGTGGGCGGTAGTGAATAGGACCCTAGGAGTGGTAAACAAGGGTGCCTGCGTTTCCTTGCCTTTCTCCACTTGAGGGAACGCTAATTTAGCCCCCTTTCTGTTCTCACTCTGTTTACTTCAGTGGTATTTCAAAATGCCCTTTGTCCTCACCCTGCCACCAACTTTACTGGCTTTTTCCCCCCCTACATGTAGAAATATCTGCAGACAGTGGAACATGTTATGTAGGGAGATTGATAGTTTCCCACTTCAGGGAGACAGGAGTGAAACGTTTTACTCAGGTTAGCTCTAGCAAATGGGGTGGTCTTACAGATGAAAAGTATCATCTGAGGTGAGAGGGTTTTGAACAGTGATATCATTCTTGAATCCAGTGGTTTTCTTTTTTTTACTCCATTTCTTTTTTTAAATTTTAAGATAATTTGGCGATATTGAGAGTTTGTTTTTGTTTTTATTTTACCATTTTTGTAGGGACGAATCATAGATTGAAGGTGCAGTGTTTTAAATGGTGGAGGCGGAGACAGGAAATTAGTGCAAGGGAATCCATTTAATTTTATTTCCAAAAGTAAGTAAAATAGAGCAGTGAGTCAATCTTAGTTTGTTTTGAAGGGAGGGGCTATCTTGGCATAAGTTTTAAATGAGTATCTTAGTCATGTAGTTATGATGTACACTTTTAGAACTACCCAGTTTTGTTTTTCTATCTTTCTAAAGGTAGAACCTTCAGTGTCAGCTTTGAAATTGGGTCAACTTTGTAGAAAATGTGAAGAATTGACAGGGGGATGTTTAATATTTATGCCTGTGATAGTCAGTGAATGCCTAGTAAAAGCACATTTTTAGGATATTGTGTAAGAGCAGTTCTCTTACCAACTATATGCTTAATCTCTTGTGGTCACCATACACTATACCTTTTAGATGCAGATATTAACGTACAAGTTATTAGTGACAAATTGGAGAAAGTATTCCTGTGTCTACTGGCTAACTTTAGTGACTTAAAGTTTAATTTCCATAAAATGTCATTGGGACAATTGAGAGTCAAGGTGAATGGGTACTAATTAGAATAATCTCCACTTCAGTGTTTTAAAAAAAGCTATGTGAAAGGAAATAATGGGTTGCAAATTGTAGTATTTTTGCTTAAGTAGCAGGAAAAGGACTGGAGAATCCTCTCAGTTTGAAATAGGTAGTACGGGAAGAGGATTCTCTACAGTGGCATACATTGATTTCAGTTAAATGCTTTGTAATTTTAGTCCTACTAAGAAAGAATGGTTGAATTTCATTGTATATGTTAGATTTCTTAATCTTTTTACCTTTATTTTATCTTTTAAAGATTTTATTTATTTGAGAGAGAGCGTGAGCACGAGCACGAGCGGTGGGGAGGGGAAGAGAGAGGGAGAAGCAGACTCCCCGCTGAGCAGGAGACCAGCGCAGGGCTCAGTCCCAGGACCCTGAGATCATGACCAAAGGCAGATGCGTAACCAATTAAGCCGCCCAGGCACCCCAATATTTCTGCCTTTAATTATGACATTTAAAAATGTATGAAAATTCTTAGGTTTTATGGTTTAGTATTGTGTGAGAATTCTGTCAATTTTGTTTTATTCCTTATATGGCCTTTTATCCCAAAAGTCTTTTGTTGGAAAAAGGCAAATTTGTGGTCATGAGCAGTTAACACTGGTGATAAGTCTAAAGCCATTGTTTTTTATTTCACTGCTTTTGTCATAAAACAAGGCTTTTAGTGTGTTCCACTACAGCTGCAGTTAAAAGTTGGCACAGACCTTTTTCTACCACTATTCTCCCATATCAAATGATAGTTCTTGAACATTTAGTATAATTTATTTTCAAGTTAAATTCTTTTCTCTATTTTACATAATAGTTTCTGAAGGCAGTGGGACCGCCAGTCATTCTTTACATTTTTCATAATGTTACTCCTTTACTTTTACATATTAATAGGCTTCTTATTGATCTTTTTCACCATGAAATAGTTGGCTCTAGTCTAACTATGGCATCTGTTGTGGTAGAGACTGGTAAGACTTGTATTTCACAAATTTTTTTCGATTCATCTTTTGTTTTTTAAATATCTCAAAAAAAAAATATCTCGAGTTGGGTGTTTCTTAGCTCTCGGGTTTCGGGGTGGCATGTATGATGGGTAAAGGTAGTTTCTTGTGCCTGTTTTTCTGGATGTTATACAATCTTTTTGTCCAGTTTTTTGATCTCTTAGACTTAGGGAGTGAACGTCTTTGCTGCTTCTACTTTTTCCTCTAGGGGTCAATCATTACAAAACACAAAGTAGGAGACGGCTTGGAACAGGGAATGCCTCTGAACTTAATTTTGCTACTGTGGGGCAAGTTGGAATTTTATGATGTTATTGGATGAATAAATTGTCGATCAAGTGAGCAGTTAATGATGACTTAATAAGTCCACCCCATTCATTTAAAAAGCACTGTCTTTTGGGCGCCTGGGTGGCTCAGTTGGTTAAGTGACTGCCTTCGGCTCAGGTCATGATCCTGGAGTCCCTGGATCGAGTCCCGCATCGGGCTCCCTGCTTGGCAGGAGCCTGCTTCTGCCTCTGACCCTTTCCCCTCTCATGTGCTCTCTCTCTCTCATTCTCTGTCTCAAATAAATAAATAAAATCTTTAAAAAAAAAAAAAGCACTGTCTTTTCAAACAACTCCTGCTAGTGATCATAACTTAGTATGGTGCTTTGGTATAGAATTCCTTGGAGCACCTGCATTATTTATCTGAAACCATGGTGACAAGTGAGTCTAGAGATCAGAAAGTGAGTGTGTCTAGGGGTGCCTGGCTGTCACAGTAGTTGGTAGAGCATGTGACGCTTGATCTTAGGGTTGTGAGTTCGAGGCCCATGTTGGGTGGAGAGATTACTTAAAAAAAAAAAATGTTGCATGATGTTCATAACAGTTCATATGATACAGAAAACTTAAAATATTGCAGTTAACTTTTCGTAGTTTTGATTTTATTCAGTAATCTGGTGAGAATGAAATAAGGTTTTTACATTTTTAGAAAACTTCAAACTGATAATTTAGAAAAGTATTTGTTATATACTAAGTTTTCCTTAATTGAAGCTTCTTTATCAGACTTAACAGTTTGATTTATATTAAAGAAACTCTTGAAAAAAAAGAAACTCGAATAGTTTTTAAAAATAATGGATGTATTATTTTCATTTGTTCTAAAAAAAATAAATCTTTTTTCCCCCCCCCCCCCCCCCCCCCCCCCCAAAAAAAACCAACCATAACCCTACCAAACTTAACCTTTGGGCCTGGCAATAGCATACTCCATTTTGTGACTCTGATTCTTAAGATATAGTTGAAACAATTATTTTAAGAAAGTGATTCTTAGTCTTTTTGTTATATGGATCCTTTTTTTTAAAGATTTTATTTATTTATTTGACAGAGAGAGAGATAGCAAGAGCAGGAACACAAGCAGGGGAAACGGGAGAGGGAGAAGCAGGCTTCCTGCCGAGCAGGGAGCCCGATGTGGGACTCGATCCCAGGACTCTGGGATCATGACCTGAGCTGAAGGCAGATGCTTAACGACTGAGCCACCCAGGTACCCTATATGGATCCTTCTGAGAAACAATTTTCTTTGGGAAAACATTGGCGCACACAAACTAGTTTGTATACATCTTCAGAGGGTTAACCAACGGTTAAGAATTCCTGTTTTAAAGGATTTGGAGAGGCAACTTAACTTTAAAATTATGAAAGTAGTGCTTTTTTTTTTTTTAAACAATTGTATAATGATTCTTTCTGTCAATTAAAGCTATCTTATTTCTTAATTTTTCCTCAGTCACTTTGAGAATACCTCTTAGAGCTTTTAGCTGTAATCTTTTCTGGAAGCTGAACTTGTCTTGAGTGCTGAGTGAACTAAGGCAACACTGTAAATGGAAACATAGTTAATGTCCAGTGGTTTGGGGCACTACTGTAAATGCAGTTTTAGTGTTCCCCACTGTGCCCCCCCCCATGGCAAAAGTATAGCACCTCAGTGTTTATAGAATATTCTTTTTTTTTTTTTAAGACTTTATTTATTTGACAGAGAAAGACAGTGAGAGAGGGAACACAGCAGGGGGAGTGGGAGAGGGAGAAGCAGGCTTCCCGCGGAGGAGGGAGCCTTTTGGGGACTCGACCCCAGGACCCTGAGATCATGACCTGAGCTCAAGGCAGACGCTTAATGACTGAGCCACCCAGGCGCCCCTATGGAATATTCTTTTACCCTATTAAGTTGATTCCAGATGCTTTTTTTTTTTTTTAAGTTTTTAGCTTGCTGGAAATTGGGATGTGTTTTAAAATTTCCATCAACCAGGTGGCACTTGAGACCTAGTTGTGAGAGAACCTTCCATTGAAATCTTCTAATGAAATTTTTTTGAATGCCAGCATCGGTGTCTTAAATTTGATAAAATATTGTTTCTTTTTGAATGAAAGATTTAAGCCCTAGTTAGTACTTTGTTTGCAGCATGTTGATTCCTGTTTTTCCGAGATTTGTGTTAGTAATATTTATGGAGTACTCATCATAGGCAGAGCACTGTATGAAGAATAGCTGTGATAAGGGAAGGTATAGGACATTGGTAACCATAGAGCTTTTATGAATGATCTTTAAAATCTTTGAGCAGACTTTACAGAAATGTGAGGTGTGTTATGTACGCAATTGTAAATGGTAATTTAAATCAAAGCTTTAAAGTTTTTTTTTTAAGATTTTATCTATTTGAGAGAGAGAGAGAGAGCGCGCGCGAACGTGCTAGAGCACACGCCCCAAAGCTTTAAAGTTTGAGCATTTGTCAACATAACTACAATCTGTCATGATAAAACCTTCTACTTCATCTTTGCAACTTAGCATTACTGATCCTAGTTTAAGGTTCCAGAAGAACCTGTCTGTTGGAGACAAGTGAAATAAAGGAGGCCATCTAACAAATTGGGCCACCTCTGCTAATCCAGTTATGGGGAAATAATAGTGAGGAAGAGTTAGAAATTCAGGGCTTAGGACTACAGAACTCCACCTTGCTTGAAAGGTCATATTTAAAAGATCTAATTCTTTTGGGGCACCTGGGTGGCTCAGTCAGTTAAGTGTCTGCCTTCAGCTCAGGTCATGATCCCAGGGTCCCGGGATTGAGCCCTATGTTGGGCTCTCTGCTCAGCGGGGAGCCTGCTTCTCCCTCTCCCTCTGCCCCCTCCCCTGTTCGTGCGCTCTCTCTCTCTCTGACAAATAAATAAAATAAAAATAAATAAAATTTTACTTAAGTTTAAAGGCCACAAGGGTAGTTCTCTATTCCTCCAAATTATGGGTCGAGATTGTTATGATGACTTCAGTTTATAGCTTAAATTCACTGGAAAAAAAATGGATTTTTTTGTTTGTTTTTGGACTACTTAGAGAATGATAAATCCTATTGCAGAAAGTTTTTTTCTTTTTAATTGGCAAATAGGTTTAATAATTTCTCAGTACTTCAAGCAGGGAGTGGGTTGGTGCTCGTGTTAAGAAATAGAAGTCTCAGAAAACTAGTTTTGGAATTAGAAATGAATACATCTTTCATAGAAATGACAGTGGGAGGATGATGGGGGGGTGTAAATTTCTTAATGCAGTATTGGTTTATGCTTTTAAAATAATAATGCCTTAATACTTTTCCAAGTAAATTTAAGCATCATAGGAAACTTGAGTAGTTTAAAGTTAACGCTTTTTTTGTTGTTGTTCTTTCAGCTGAGTCTGTTAAATGGTATTCCTTGCCTCTATTATAGCATCTTTAGATCAGTGCCACAGTTTTAATCTATTCTGTGTCTGGATTTCCAAATTTCATAATGTATTATTTATCTGTTTTGCTGTATTTGCTGCATGGGCAGCTGATGTTTAATTTGAGGGATAAATCCTATGGAATAATTTGGATTATGTGGCTCACCTAGTAACATACATAGTAATTCGGATTATAAGTATTGAACGATTACTATCTTGTTGAAGATAACCATGGTCCCATTTATAAGATAATATTAAGAACTGGCAAAGTTATAGCACTTGGGGCAATATGTAATAATCTTTTGTAGAAACAGAATAACTTAACTTAGAAGAAAGATTTTTCTGAAGCTTTCATTTATTTATTTGAGAGAGGGAGAGAGCATGAGCGGGGGAGGGACAGAGGGAGAGGAAGAGGGAGAAGCAGACTCCTGTCTTGAGCGGGAAGCCAGACAGCAGGGCTCAATCCCAGGACCCTGAGACCAAGTTGAAGTCAGATGCCTAACTGAGCCATCCAGGTGCCCGTAGAAATAAGGTTTGTTTTTTTTTTTTTTTTAATTTTCAATTAGCCAACGTATAGTAGTACATCATTAGTTTTTGATGGAAGATTTTTTTAAAAGATTTTATTCATTTTTGTGTGAGAGAGAGAGAACTAGCACAAGTGGCGGTGGGTGGGGGGGGGACAGAGGGAAGTAGACTCCCTGCTGAGCAGGGAGGCTGATGTGGGACCTGATCCCAGGACCCTGGGATCATGACCTGAGCCGAAGGCAGATGCTTAACTGACTGAGCCACCCAGGCATCCCTGAAAGAAGATTTTTTTTTTTTTTAAAGATTTTATTTATTTATTTGACAGAGAGACACAGCGAGAGAGGGAACACAAGCAGGGGGAGCAGCAGAGGGAGAAGCGGGCTCCCCACCGAGCAGGGAGCCCGATGCGGGGCTCGATCCCAGGACCCCGGGACCATGACCCGAGCTGAAGGCAGACGCCTAACAACTGAGCCACCCAGGCACCCCTGAAAGAAGATTTTTAAGTTTACTTATAATCATACCCGATATATATAATAAGACAAAAAAAGTTTTGTTATTCAAAACAATATCCTTCATATAATTTGAAAATTTTCTTTTGAAATTGTTGGCAGAGGCACAGGTAAAAGTAGTGGTACTTCATTTTCACGTCATTTTAAATTATATTTATTTATTTTTTAAACATTTTATTTGTCAGAGAGAGAGCAAGCGAGCACACAAGCAGGGGGAGCAGCAGGCAGAGGGAGAAGCAGGCTCCCCTCTGAGCAGGGAGCCCAATGCTGGACTTGATCGCAGGACCCGGGGATCATGACCTGAGCCGAAGGCAGGTTAACTTAACTGACTGAGCCATCCAGGCATCCCTCACATGTCATTTTTTTTTTTTTTTAAGATTTATTTATTTTTATAACACAGAGGCAGAGGGAGAGGGAGTCTTAAGTAGACTCTCTGCGGAGTGTGGAGCCTGACTCTATCTCACCACCCTGAGATCACGACTTGAGCTGAAATCAAGAGCCAGAGACTTAACCGACTGTGCCACCCAGGCGTCCCTATATTCACAGGTCATTTTTGATTGAAAAAATAATACTACTCAGATTATTATTTTTTGCCTTATTTACTGAGTTGAATCAGAGTCAGTTTTGAATATTAAATGAAACAAAACAAAGTCCACACTAAAGAAGGAAAGATTTGCCACTAATAAGAACATTAAGAAGTTGTACAATAGGCTCTGAAGGCAGTTCTCAAAAAAAAGAATTCTGAATTGTTTTGAGCAACGTGGGTGTAGCACTGTTCGAGTGGGGGTATAGCCAGCCTTCTGAGGTATTTGCTCTGAAGGGGGCAAAGCTCATTTGAATTCTGGTAGTTGGATTAGGAAAAAAAAAACACAGAAAAAAAACACTTCTTACTTAAGGCCCATCTTGATCTTAATCACCCAGCTGCTTTTTCCCCCATTGGATAAACAGGAATAATGATGTATTCAAGCTGTTAAGGACTAAGCCCTGTGGAAAAACTTTGTGCTAATGTTTAAAAAAAAAAAAAGTATAACTGTTCTCAAGGTTCCCTGAGTTTTTTGGAATTTGTTAATCATATTTCAACATTTATTCTGAATAAGAATGACAAAATTTGCTAGACAAAGAGTGAAATGTCTTATTGAAGATAAGGAAATTATGTAGAATTTAGATTTAAGATTTAAAGAATCTTGTGTTAGGGGCGCCTGGGTGGCTCAGTTGGTTAAGCGACTGCCTTTGGCTCAGGTCATGATCCTGGAGTCCCTGGATCGAGTCCCGCATTGGGCTCCCTGCTCGGCAGGGAGTCTGCTTCTCCCTCTGACCCTCCCCCCTCTCATGTGCTCTCTCTCTCATTCTCTCTCTGTCAAATAAATAAATAAAATCTTAAAAAAAAAAATAAAGAATCTTGTGTTAAAAGGGCTTTAGGGACACCTGGTTGAGTGTCCAACTCTTGGTTTTGGCTCGGGTCATGATCTCAGGGTCCTGGAATCAACCCTGCGTCGGGCTCCACACTCAGGTAGTCTGCTTGTCTCCTCTCTCTGCCCCTCTCCTGGCTCGTGCTCTCTCTAAAATAAATAAATCTTACCATGAGAGACTGTGGACTCTGAGAAACAAACTGAGGGTTCTAGAGGAGAGGGGCATGGGGGGATGGGTTAGCCTAGTGATGGGTATTAAAGAGGGCATGTATTGAATGGAGCACTGTGTGTTATACACAATGAATCATGGAACACTACATCAAAAACTAATGATGTAATGTATGGTGATTAACATAACAATAAAATTAAAAAAATAAATCTTTTTTTAAAAGGGGGGGGCTTTTTTTTATATTGTATCAGTCACACAGCAAGTTTCACTCTTTTTTTTTTTTTTTTAAGATTTTGTTTATTTATTTGACAGAGACACAGTGAGGGGGGGAACGCAAGTAGGGGGAGTGGGAGAGGGAGAAGCAGGCGCCCCTATTTTGCCTGTTTTCTTTTTTTTTTTTTTTAAAGATTTTATTTATTTTTCAACAGAGAGAGAGACAGCGAGAGAGGGAACACAAGCAGGGGGAGTGGGAGAGGGAGAAGCCGGCTTCCCACGGAGCAGGGAGCCCGATGTGGGGCTCGATCTCAGGATCCTGGGATCATGAAAGGGGGGGGGGCTTTAAAATGAGAACACTTCCTGAGTTTTAATTTTTTTATTTTTTAAAGATTTTTATTTATTTATCTGACAGAGAGAGACACAGCGAGAGAGGGAACACAAACAGGGGGAGTGGGAGAGGGAGAAGCAGGCTTCCCACTGAGCAGGGAGCCCGATGCGGGGCTCGATCCCAGGACCCCGGGACCATGACCTGAGCCAAAGGCAGACGCTTAACGACTGAGCCACCCAGGCGCCCCACTTCCTGAGTTTTTAATTAAATCTCCACTTTATGTAACTTTTTTCTGAAGATTTTTTATTGGTAAAGTACAGAATAAGTTACGTACAGAGAGGTTCCTTGAATTAAAAATGGTGCTGGGGCATCTGGGTGGCTCACTCTTTTTTTTTTTTTTTTTTATTCTTATGTTAATCCCCATACATTACATCATTAGTTTTAGATGAAGTGTTCCATGATTCATTGTTTGTGCATAACACCCAGTGCTCCATGCAGAACGTGCCCTCCTCAGTACCCACCACCAGGCTAACCCATCCTCCCACCCCCCTGGGTGGCTCACTCTTTAAGCACCTGTGCCCCCTCCCTACCCGCCCCCCCCCGCTTGTGTGTGTGCCAGCCCGCCTGCCACTCGCTTGCTTGCGCTCTCTCTCAAATAAATAAATAAATAAAATCTTAAAAAAATAAATACTATGAAAGTTATTTAGAAGAGGTTAAGAATTTTAGAGCAGTGATGGTAAGAGGCATTACCCAAACCTGCCAACCATAACAACCTGGACCTCTATAGTCCCATGGAGATAAAGATGCCATAACCCACTTGGAAAATTTAATGAGATAAAACAAAACAAGTAACCTAGTTCTGTTTTAGCCTGCTTTTCAGGATGTCAGAAGACATCTTTTAAAACTAGAAATACATTTTATTTTATTTTTTATTTTATTTTCAGTTAGCCACTGTATAGTACATCATTAGTTTTTGAAATAGTGTTCAGTGATTCATTAGTTGCATATAACACCCAGTACTCACAACATGTGCCTTCTTTAATACCCATCACCCTGTTACCCCACCCCCCTCCCCTCTGAAACCCTCAGTTTCCCTGTTTTAGAATTTCTTATAAAGTGGAGGATTTTAAAGTAGTGACTGTAAATGTTATGAATATTTTAATGAGGTTCTTGATACATTAGAAAATCAGAATAATTAGAAAAGCACATTTTTAAAGCTGTATTTTTGCTTTGATAATATTCTGTGTGCATATATTTTGTTAAAGAATAATTTTGGTGAAGTATAGCCAAATGTGCATATATTTTTTCTCCCACCCCATATATATAAAGTGTCCTAAATAAAATATTAACTACATCTTGCCTATACTGTTTACATATATACCTTGAGTGAATTAATTATTAACAAGGTAGAGTAGGGAGGGAACTTTTAAAGTAGGTTAAATTTCTGTGTAAATTATTATAAACAAGCTCCCCTGGGTTATTGTTTGAGCTACCAAATATGTCTTGAAGTGTACATCTGTAATGAGGCCTATTAGACATTTCTACTAGTCTGGCCTTTTTTAAAGTATGTCCTATTTATGCTAAAGATTTAAACACTAAACTGGGCTCTACCTTTTTTCATAAGCCTCTTCTATATTCACTCTCCTGGATATTGGACAGTGTCTACCCAGTCACACAAGCCTAGAAGCTGGAAATAAGATGATTTCTGCTTCCTCTTTCCACATATCCAATTAATTTTAGTACCTCATGTCTCTGCTATTTAGCCCCTCCTCTTCATTCCTATTGCTACCATGTAAGTTTATACTCAGTTGTCACTCACTTGGACTGTGACAGTAGCCTCTTTACTGTCTTATACCCCTCCAGTCAGTGATGCTACCAGAGTAACATTTCTAAAGCTCTAATCTGACTTGTCTCCACTAAAGAAAAAAAAAAAAAAAAGGAAAGAAAGAAGCTATCTGTTCATCTTTCACAAAACTAGGTAAAAATTTCTTTGTGTGGCATATAAGGCCCTTCATGATCTGGTTCTTGCTTACTTTTCCAACTGTATTTCCAGTTCTTGCCCCATAGGTAATTTTTCACAGTGCCATTGCCTAACTTGTTACCTGCCTGGAATGCCCTTTTCAACTTTTCTCCTGCTCTCTTTAGTCTGGGGAACTCCAGCTTATATTTTAAAACCCAATTCACTGTGAATGACTTCCTGAAAACTGCTCAGGTTCACCCCTGTAACCTATACTCTTCCTAATTAGATTGTTTTAAGGTAAAGCCAGACACCCTGTCCTTTCATCCCTAAATACTGGTGTCCCCAAAAGATAAGAACTCTTTTTAAAAATATAATTGGGGGTGCCTGGCTGGCTCAGTCGGTTAAGCGGCTGCCTTCGGCTCAGGTCATGATCCCTGGGTCCTGGGATCGAGCCCCGCGTCCGACTCCCTGCTCAGAGGAGAGCCTGGTTCTCCCTCTCTCTCTGCCTACCTCTCTGCCAACTTGTGCTTTTTCTCTGTCAAATAAATAAATAAAATCTTTATATATATATATAATTGCATTATTATTATTATTTTTAATAGGCTACACAACCCAGCATGGAGCCCAGTGTGGGGCTTGAACTCACGACCCTGAGATCAAGCCCTGAGCTTCGAGTCAGACGCTTAACTGACTGAGCCACCAAGGCACACTGCATTATTCTTTTTTTTTTTTTTTTTTTTTAAGGATTTTATTTATTTGGCAGATACAGACACAGCGAGAGAGGGATCACAAGCAGGGGGAGCGGGAGAGGGAGAAGGAGGCTTCCCCCAATGTAGGGTTCAATCCCAGGACCCTGGGATCATGACCTGAGCCGAAGGCAGACAATTAATGAGTGAGCCACTCAGGCACCCCCACACTGCATTATTCTTACACTTAATAAACAGTAATTCCTATACCTGAAGCTAAGGTAACATTGTCAAATATACTCAAATTAAAGAAAATTCCTTAATATTATCTAATATTCAGATTGTCCCAGTTGTCTCATAGATAAACCTCTAAGTTAATTTGAATCAGGATCCAAAATAAAATCCACAATTGCATCTTGTTGATATGCCTCTTAAGACTTTCTTAATTGATAATTTTTCTTTTCTTTCCTTTTTTCTTTTCTTTTTGGGAGGGGGAGGGAAGGCCAGAGAGTAGAGGGAGAGAGAATCTTAAGCAGGCTCCATACTCATTGCGGAACCTGATGCAGGGCTCCGTCTCACAACTCTGATATCATGACCTGAGCCAAAATCAAGAGTTGGACATTTAGCCAACTGAGCAACCAAGGCACCCCTCCTCTTCTTCTTCTTTTTTTTTTTTTAAATAACAGCTTTATTGAGATATG
This sequence comes from Neomonachus schauinslandi, assembly GCF_002201575.2. Taxonomy (NCBI): domain Eukaryota; kingdom Metazoa; phylum Chordata; class Mammalia; order Carnivora; family Phocidae; genus Neomonachus; species Neomonachus schauinslandi. The sequence goes on from NC_058415.1 coordinate 56,270,447, forward strand.
ATTCACATGCCATATAATTCACTTAAATATACAGTTCAGTGTTTTTTAGTATATTCACAGTTTTACAACCATCGTGACAATTTTAGAACATTTTCTTCACCCAAAAAAATCCCATACCCATTAGCAGTCACTCCCCATTTCTCCCCAAGCTGGGAGTCTGCTTGAGGATTCCCCCCCCCCCCCACTCTCTCTCTCTCTCTCTCTCTCTCTCAAATTAATCAATAAGCCTTTTAAGTAAATAAATCTCTTAAGAAAAGTTATTCCATAGAATAGTTCCCCAGAGAGCCCCTCTCCATTTCCACCTCTCCACGAGAAAGAACATCTAATTCTTATAGCTAATTATTTTGGTACTTACCTCCTTAATATTGTGCTTCTTTCACTACTTTTTTATTTTTAAATTTTATTCATTATCTATGATTGCCCACCATGGGAGATAAGGACTTCTTTTTAAATTCCTCCACTGCCTTCTCTTTCCCTCTGACATACATGCACATATATTCCTCCAGTCTCCCTACAGTTATATCATAATTATAGATCTTCACTGCTTACAATCTTAAGATGTAGTAAAATATTGCTTTTTATTTTCCACATAATATTTTGTTTTCCATTTAGTTACCTTTTTCTGCTTACTTTTCTGTGTGGTTATTACTAATTCCAGTAATTTTTTTGTATCAGTTTTATTGAGATATAATTTACATTCCAGGTAATTCTCCCATTTAAAGTGTTTAATTTAGGGACGCCTGGGTGGCTCAGTCAGTTAAGTGTCTGACGCTTGTTTTGGCTCAGATGATGATCTCGGGGTGTGGGATCCAGCCCTGCATTGGGCTCTCAGTGTGGAGTCTGCTTGAGATTCTCTCTCCGTCCATTCCTCCCCTGCCTATGCTCGCTCGCTCTCTCATACATAAATAAATAAAATTAAAAAATAGAGATTAAATGTTTAATTCAGGGTTCCCTGGATGGCTCAGTCGGTTAGGTGTCCAACTCTTGATCTCAGTTCAGTTCTTGATCTCAGAGTTGCGAGTTCAAGCTCTGCATTGGGCTCCATGCTGGGTGTGGAGCCTACTTTAAAAAAAAAGTAAATAAAAATAAAGTGTTTAATTCAGTGGTTTGTTTTATATTTAGAGTAGTGTAACCATTAATTACTACAATCAATTTTAGCAGATTTTCTTCACCTCCCAAGAAAACCTCTTAACCATTAGCAGTCACACCCTGTTTCCCCTCAGCCTCTTCAATCCTAAACAATCACTAGTCTGCTTTTTGTCTATACAGATTTATCTGTTCTGAACATTTCATATAAGTGGAATTATACAGTATATAGTAGGTGATCTGTTGTGACTTACTTCTTTCCCTGAGCATAATGTTTTCAAAATTCACCTATGTTGCTGAATAAAATTCCATTATATGGACATACCACATTTTGTTTGTCCGTTTGTCTGTTGGTGGACATTTGGGTTGTTTCTACTTTTTGGCTATTATGAATAATGCTTCTGTGAACATATGTGCATATTTTGTGTGAATGTACTTTTCATTTCTCTTGGGTGTGTAACTAGGAGTGTAATGATAAATCATAAGTTAACTGTTTAATCTTGTGGGGAATTGCCAGACTGTTCTCCAAAGTGGCTGTACCATTTTACTTTTCACCAGTCTCCTGAAGTATTCTGAATTTTATTCTGCATGGTTGCTTTCTTTATCTAGTTTACAACTGTTATCTGAGTTCACTCCCTTCACCATCATCCTGAGTCTTTCATGCTCCTACCTGTGTTGGATTGGCTGTTTACCTTATTCTCTGTGTTTTGGTTCATTCTTTTGTTTTGGTATATCTTATCCTTCAGTAGATGTTTTTGAGGAGGTGTGCGTAGCAGGTGAATTTTTGAGTTCTTGTTGTACCTTTACACTTGAATTTCTTGGCAGTGTATAAAATTCTAGGTTGGAAATCATGGAGCTTTAGAATTTTGAGCCTATTGCTCTATTGTCTTCTTGGTTCCAAAAGGGCTGTTTGAAATTCAGAACCATTCTCAGTCCCGTCCATTATACATGAACTATATTCTTTTGGAAATACGCAGGATCTTCTTTGTATCCCTACTACTCTGAAATTTCATATTGCTGTGGGTACTTTTAATCTGAAAACTCATGTTCTTCAGCATTGGGGAATTTTCTTGAATTATTTTAGTGCTATTTTCTCCTATAAATTTTTGCTGTTCTCTTTTGGAAGTGCCTGTTACCTGGATGTTGGGTTGCCTGGATTAATCTCTAATTTAAAATGTCTTTTACTCTGATTTTCAGTTTCTTTGTGTTTTTATTTATTTCTATTATTATTATTTTTAGATGCTATAGATGTTTAATCTAAAGATTGGGCATACAGCAAGCATTTTACATAAATTCTCGAGTTTTTAAATTATATAACAGGAAATAGGGGCCCCAGAAAAATAGGTCTCTTTCCATAGGTCTTAATCCTTGGCCTCTGCAGTAAAGACAATCTCTAGCAATCCAACAAGTATTTGCTACCCACCGACACATTACTTGGTAGGAAACAAAAGCAGCTATGGGTCTGTCCCTTGTCTTCTTACTAAAGGATTACCAATAGCCTGAAAAGCAGTGTTGTGGCCCAGTATTCAGTATTTGTATACATGAACCTTTTATTTTTATTTTATTTATTTTTTTTTAAAGATTTTATTTATTTATTTGAGAGAGAGAGAATGAGAGACAGAGAGCATGAGAGGGAGGAGGGTCAGAGGGAGAAGCAGACTCCCCGCTGAGCAGGGAGCCCGATGTGGGACTCGATCCTGGGACTCCAGGATCATGACCTGAGCCGAAGGCAGTCGCTTAACCAACTGAGCCACCCAGGTGCCCTACATGAACCTTTTAATCCCACATTTTCATATTTATTAGGGAGGGCAGGTGGAGTTCGTGGCTTCTAACCTTCTAGTCATAAATGTTAAATGTTCAGGAGGGCCATGTATTGCAATGGGCTTTTTGTTCAACTTTCGTTTTGTCAAATGTTGCAAAAGAATTCCAGTGAGTAAGAAAGTCATTAATTCCTTATACTTCAGTTTCCTGTCTTTAAGTTAGCAATAAGCTTCAGGTGTTCTACTTAGCCACGTTTAATTTTTAAGAATCTTAAGAGGAAAAACGTTTCATATGTAATTAAAAAGAATGTTGCTTGGTAAAAGTTGGGATTGAGCTCACTATTTTTTTATTTTTTTTAATTATCTTTTATTTTTATTTTTTTAAGTAATCTCTGCTCCCAACTTACTACCCCAAGATTGTGTCACATGCTCTACCAACTGAGCCAGCCAGGCACCCCATGTTTTTATTGTTTTAAATAAATAATTACCTCACCTGGGGTGCCTGGCTGGCTCAGTCAGTAGAGGGTGAGACTCTTGATCTCATGGTTGTAAGTTTGAGCCCCACGTTGGGTGTAGAGATTAAACAAATAAAATCTTAAAAATAATTAGTGCACTTTTATCTTTCATCCCTTCTATGGAGTTTTTCATTTTTGTTTTATGTAGCATATTTTAGTATACTGATTTTAAGTGTGTGGTTTAATTTTTTTTTTTTTTAATTTTATTATTTGACAGAAAGAGACACAGCGAGAGAGGGAACACAAGCAGGGGGAGTGGGAGAGGGAGAAGCAGGCTTCCTGCCAAACAGGGAGCCTGATGTGGGGCTCGATCCCAGGACCCCGGGATCAGGACCTGAGCTGAAGACAGACGCGTAACAACTGAGCCACCCAGGCACCCCTAATTTTTTTTTAAGGTTTTTTTAAATTTGATAGCACAAGTAGGCAGAGGGGCAAGTAGGGGAAGAGTAGAAGCAGGCTCCCCACTGAGCAGAGAGCACGATATGTGGCTCGATCCCAGAACCCTGGGATCATGACCTGAGCCAAAGGCAGCTGCTTAACCAGCTGAGCCACCCAGGAGCCGCACTGCTGTTTTATTTAATTTCAAAGAGTTCTATCTTGATATCTGATTTTTTAAAATAACATTTTTTTTTGTTTTGTTTTTTAAAGATTTTATTTATTTATTTGACAGAAACAGCGAGAGAGGGAACACAAGCAGGGGGAGTGGGAGAGGGAGAAGCAGGCTTCCCGCTGAGCAGGGAGCCTGATGCGGGGCTCGATCCCAGGACTCTGGGATCACGACCTGAGCTGAAGGCAGACGCTTAATGACTGAGCCACCCAGGCGCCCCTAAAATAACGTTGTTTTTGAGGTATGGTTGCATTATCTTCTGTGAACTTGCTGAAGACATTATATATATTTAGATACAGGTTTGTTTCTTTTTGGGGTTTTCTTGTTTGTTTATTTTAAGAGAGAGAGAGAGAGAAAGCACGAGCAGTGGGGAGAGGCAGAGGGAGAAGCAGGCTCCCTGCCGAGCAGGGAGCCCAACACGGGGCCTGATCCCAGGAGCCCGATCCCAGGAGCCGAGCCCGAGATCATGACCTGAGCTGAAGGCAGACTCCCAACCGACTGAGCCACCCAGGCACCCCTGTTTGTTTGTTTTAAGCTTCCTTTTCCCTCATAGACTGTTTCTTCCAGGTTGTTATTTGTTTTTGGTAAGAGTGATTCATGTTAAATACTTTACCTCAAGTCTGGTCATTTGGTTATCTGCTCAGTAGTTTTTTGGTTTTTTTTTTCAATTGAGGTATATCATGTATACAATAAAGTGTATGTATCTTTAAGTGTACAGCTTAATGAATTTTTACTATAGACTCATGTATTCACTTCCCAGAACAAGAGAGAACATTTTTAGTGCTCCAAAAGGCACCCATGTACCACTTCCAAGTCCATACACTCACTCCCTATTAAACACCAATTAGGGGCACCTGGCTGGCTCAGTTGGTAGGGCATGCAGCTCTTGATCTCAGGGTCATCAGTTCAAGGCCCACACTGGACGTACAGCTTATTACTTTAAAAAAAAAAAGCTTATAACCACTAGTTATTCTAATGACTTATATCACCATAATTGAGTTTTGCCTGTTTTTCAACTTCATATAAGTGAAATTGTTCCATTTTTTTTTTTTAAGATTTTTAATTTATTTATTTGACAGAGAGAGACACAGCTAGAGAGGGAACACAAGCAGGGGGAGTAGGAGAGGGAGAAGCAGGCTTCCCGCTGAGCAGGGAGCCTGATGCGGGGCTCGATCCCAGGACCCTGGCATCATGACCTGAGCCGAAGGCAGACGCTTAACGACTGAGCCACCCAGGCGCCCCTGTTGTTATACATTCTTACAATTCTTTTTTAGTGGTTACTCTAAAGCAGTTTAGAGTATTTAACTTTAACACTATTGACATTTGAGGCCAGTAATTTTTTGTTGTCGGGTAGGGAGCTGTCCCGTGTGTTGTAGGATGTTTAGCAGCATCCCTGGCTACGACCCACTAGGCACCTGGAACAACTGTCTCTCCCTCTGTTGTGACAAGCAATAATGTCTTCAGGCATTGCCAGATGTCCCCTGAGGTGTAAAATTGCCCTTGGGTGAGAACTACTGCCCTCAATATTTCAATCTACATTTTTTTTAAAGATTTTATTTATTTATTTGATAGAGAGAGAGCATGCACAGCGGGGCGAGCAGCAGCCAGAGGGAGAACAGGGAGCCCAGTGCTGGGCTCGATCCCAGGACTCTGGGATCATGACCGAGCCGAAGGTAGACGCTTAACCAATTGAGCCACCCAGGCACCCCCCCCTTTTTTTAAAGTGTATTTATTTATTTAAGTAATTTCTACACCTGAAATGGGACTCAAACTTAACACCTGGACATCAAGAGTCGCATACTCTTCTGATTAAGCCAGCCAGGTGCCTCTCAATCTGCATTCTTAACTTATTACAATTTAGTGTAAGTTAGTGCTTTTCAAAAAATGCAAGAACCATATAACAATTGAACTTCAGTCTGTCCCCCTCCCCTTTGTGCTACTGATATTACATGTTTTAATTCCACATGTTTTATAAACCTCTTAAGGCAATAGTATTGTTGTTTTACATATTTAATTTTATATTGTAAAATAAGCAGAAAATACACACATTTTTATAGAGAGGTGTTTTTTTTTTTTTAGATTTTGTTTATTTATTTGTCACAGAGAGTGAGATAGAGCACAAGCAGGGGAGGTGGCAGGCAGAGGGAGAAGCAGGCTCCCCACTGAGCATGAAGCCTGACATGGGACTCGATCCCAGGACCCTGGGATCATGACCTGAGCTGAAGGCACTTAAACGACTGAGCCACCCAGGCGTCTCCACTTTTACTTATTTTTTATCTTTCATATATTTTATATATTTTTTAAAGATTCTATTTATTTGAGAGAGAGAACGTGCATGCATGCACACACTAGCAAGAGTGGGGGGAGTGGCAGAGGGCGAAAGACAAGCAGATACCCCACCGAGCAGAGATCCCAATGTGGAACTTGATCCTGGGATTCTGGGATCATGACCTGAGCCAAAGGCAGACGCTCAACGGACTCAGCCACTCAGGCACCCTCCAGGTAGTCTTTATAGAAACCTTGCTATTTGGTATGACCAAGTGTTACAGGCTTATCTTTTACATTCCCTGCTTCAGATTTGTAACCACCTCAACCCTGGTTTTAGTGGAAAATGATACCTGAGAATGTCATCTGGGCATTGGGTATGCTCATTGCTGTGAGTTACCATTTTGCCTAGGACAGAGTTAGGAGTGATGTATGTACATATTTGTATCTGCGCGCGCACACACACACACAGAGTTTTTAAACTTAATCGCTTCTGTATTGTATCCATAACTCCGTTTTCTCCATACCACATATTCCAGTTTTCAAGGATACAGGGGATAATGAATTAAAATGTCCTCATTATTAATTACTCATTTGTTTTATCCCACATTATACTGTAGTCTCAGAATAGCAATACTAATATTACTGTTACCAGTGTGATTACTAAACAGTTGCATAAGTTATTTTGCATATGCTATTTCCCTTCCCTCCTTATATCTGTACTATCTGTATCTTCTAATTATATTGCTATTACATACTACATTTTAACCTCCATTTATTTTTAGTTCTACAAGGAATTACATAGTTCAGTGGAACTACATAGTTCAGAGGTTGACATACTTTTTCTGTAAAAAGCCAGATAGCAGGTATTTTAGGATTTTAGGCGTTGCAGGCCAAAGGGGGGGGGGGAATCAAAGTTATTACATACTTATATAATGAGAGAAAACAAATTTCCACAAAAACCTTATTGACAAAATTCAAAATGTAAATAATTGAGTATAATTTTTTATAATTCAGGTCTAATGAGAAGAGTGGCATTAATTTTGGGGGGTTAGATAATGCTTAATTGGGGTCAGAGTTATTGTTTGTTATCATTAAAATTGTTTGCAGGTGTTCATCTGTTACTGTTGATCGCTAATGAGATTTTCTCTTTGAAATGTCTTCACATAGATTGGTACTGCCAAATACAAACATCAATCTGTGAGCAGAAGATTTTTTTTCATGAGCATATGATTTTAAATGAGATATTAATTATTTGGAAAGCATTTATAAAATTCTGTAAGATTCTCAATATTTGTCTTTTAGCATGTCATTATAGTGCAGATTAATCACTTCTAATTGTGGGTTAGGTGGAAGCTCCTCAGTTACGTAGTTAAATGGATTTTAAAATATGTAATTTTCTGTTTTACTTGGCTTTGTGTTCAAAAAACACTGCTGAAACTGTCCTTTGAGCTCAGAAAATATATCTATTGCAAATTTGTGTGAGAATAGAGACCTTACTTCTTGTTTTAACTTTTGACTGAACAGGAATTGTATGAAGCAGTTCACCATTACATAGGATTCCAATAGCTTTAGCTGTCATCAGATATTTTAGGCTTTACCTGCAGTATGTTTCACATATGAGCAGTATCTTGCTAATTTTAAGTTCACCAAGAAACATCAAGGTTTCAGCAAAAGCTAAATTTCCAAAGCTGTTCATTGTTCTATAGTAGTGGTGAGGCTGATTTTTTTTCCTTTAGAAAATGTTTAAGCTCGTTCCTGGGCTCAAAAAAATGGCAATAAAACGTAATCAATTGCCAAGCCATCAAACTGCTGAGTGGTGGGGCAAGTCAGGATATTCAGCTTCTATTTTGGTATATGGTTAAATCCGTACAAAACCAATAATGGTTAAATCCACAAAAGCAAATGAAATTTATCTTTTGGCACTACGGGTCTATAAGACATAATGGATTCAGATATTTTCCCCAGAGTACCTGAGTAATACAGTGGATAACCATAGGCTTGAAATACCTTAAACATTATACATTTTCACAAGTTTTAAGTTGTCTCACTGAGCCTTTTTCTGTACCATGCATATTTTACCACCATCACTTTTAACGTTTCTTAGATTCCACTTCAGGTTGTACTGAATTAATGTTTTAAATTTGAAAATATTCTTAATTATAGTTGTTTCACATAGACATTCATAGAGGCTAATTCTTCAGTCACTCAAACTCTGTATTGACTGCTCAAATAAACAACTGATCCGTAACTGGCAACATCTGTTGACTCATCTGTAGTCAAGGAAACCCATTAGAAATCATTTACTTTGTTTTTTAATTGACTATTGCTATTGATCCAGTATCCTTAACTTGCTTGAACAACTGTTCTCTTTGAAAGGCTAATAATCTTAGACAGGTTTGTTTTCTTTGGACACATTTCTTTGACTGCTATAATCAAACACTCTTTAATTAACTCACCATCAGTAAATGGCTTTCCTTGCTAGGCTGACAAATGGGCTACTCACACACCTAGTTTGGTCACAGTTTCATTTTTTTATTTTATCAAGAAATTATGATGAGATAATTCAATTTAAAATTTTCTAATTTTTCTGACTGTTGCTTTCCTGTGAGTTGGGAACTACTGTGATGAGTATAATCTGGTAGTGTCTATATATGTTGTACTCTTTTTGCATAGGTATTGTGATTACATAATAAAGACAATGCCTTGCCATCTAATTTGATGACAAAACACTCCTCTGTGCTTTGATGTGTGGCATTTGAAGTTCACTTTCTTGTTTTGACAGGATGGGTTATGCACTCATAAATAAAATGTCACGTACAGCGGTATGTGTGACACTCGGTGCTGCAATTTGTAGAGCACCGTGATGCAGCAGTATGAAGTGATGAGGGCACCACATAGTCTCTGTTGCAGCTAGTTAACTCTGCATTGCAGCGTTAGAACAGCCAAGACCAATCATAAATAAATGAATGTGATAGTGTTCCAATAAAACTTTATTTTATTGATATTGAAATTTAAATTTTATATGTTTTTAGGTATCAGAAATACTCTATATTTAATCATATATTTCCCTTTCCAGTGATTTTTATTTCTTCCTGCAGTATGTATTTTTATCTTAGATGTTTTCCTTCAGCCTAAAGAACTTCCTTTCAATAAATTTTGTAGTGCAAGTTTGCTGGCTACAATTTCTTTCAGCATTTGTTTGCCTGAAAACATCTTTATTTTTTTAAGCTTTTTTTTTTTTTGGCGGGGTATAAAATTCTGGGTTGGCTTATTTTGCTTGGGGGGGGGCTGCTTTCAGTATTCCAAAATGATTTCATTGTTTTTTGTCTTCCTTAATTTCTCTTTTTTTTCTAGCTTTATTGAGATAAAATTGACATAGAACTTGAAATTACATATAAGTTTAGGCTGTACAATGCAATAATTTGATAGGCATATATATTGGAAAATGATTATCACAATAAGGCTAGTTAATATATCCTTCATCTCTCATAATTACCATTTTTATGTTATGGTAGTGAGAACATTTAAGAGCTACTCTCTTAGCAACTTTCAAGTATATGGTACATTGTTGTTAACTATAGTCACCATGCTACACATTTAATCCCCAGAATTTATTCATCTTATAACTAGAAGTTTGTACCCTTTGACCCCGCCCTAAGCCCCGGGCAACCACCAGTCAATCTACTGTTTCTATGACTTTGGCTTTTTTAGATTCCATAAATAAGTGAGATAATACAGTATTTGTATTTCTCTGTCTGACTTAATTTCACTTAACATAATGCCCTCAGTGTTCATCCATGTGTCTCAAACAGCAGGATTTTCTTTTATGGCTGAATAATAATCCCTTGTATATATATTGGCTTCCTTAATTCCTTTTGACAAGTCAGCTCTCAATAATATTACTGGTATTTTAAGGTAATGTCTTTTTTTCTTCTGGCTTCTTTTAAGATTTTCTCTGTCTTTGTTTTCAACATTTTATTATGGTGTGCCTAAATCTGGTTTTCTTTGCATTTATCCTGCTTTTGTTTCACTGAGCTCTTTTTTTTTTTTATTTATTTATTTGAGAGAGAGAGAGAAAATGAGCGGGGGCGGGCGGGCAGAGGGAGAGGGAGAAGCAGGCTCCCCAAGGAAGCTGCATGCGGGCTCAGTCCCAGGACCTGGGGATCATGACCTGAGCCTAAGGCAGACGCTTAATCAACTGAGCCACCGAGGCGCCAATGGTACACTGAGCTTCTTAAATCCGTGTGTAGTTTATCAGTTTTGGAAAATTCTTAGCCATTATTGCTTTTAAATCCTGTTCTCTCTTTCTCATCTCCGTTTCTATGTTAGACCTTTTATAATTATGTCCTACTCATCTCTGTTCATCCTGTCCTTTTTTTTTTTTCCGTTTTCCGTGCTTCAGTTTGAACATTTTCTATTGACCTGAATTTGAGTTCACTAATCCTGTTTGATGCTGTTCCAAATGTGCTGTTAAATATACCCAGTGAGTCCCCAGTTCTAGATATTGTATTTCAGGTTTATACTTTTTAAAACAGATTCAAGTTTTTGTTAAATTTTATTTTAAAAAATTAATTCTGCCCATCTTTTCCTCTGTTTTTTGTTTTTGTTTTTTTAACATACTAATCATTGTCATTTTAAAGCCCTTGTCATCTAACTTGAATATCTGGGTCATCTGTGGATTTGTTTTTGTTTATTATTTATTTATTTATTTTTAAAGATTTTATTTTTTTGACAGAGCGAGACAACAGTGAGAGAGGGAACACAAGCAAGGGGGAGTGGGAGAGGGAGAAGCAGGCTCCCCGCTGAGCAGGGAGCCCGATGTGGGCTCCATTCCAGGACCCTGGGATCGTGACCTGAGCCAAAGGCAAAGGCTTAACGTTAACTGAGCCACCCAGGCGCCCCCTGGCCATGTGTTTTAAGCACTTCTTGTCCTTCATTCCAGCCCTGTGTGACCACCAAAAACCCGATTTCTCTTTCTCTTAGAGTCCTTCTGCCTATGTTCACTCTCATTTTTCAGCCTCTCCCCCAACCCAGTTGGCAAAATGCCCCCCAGAAAAAGAAAATGAATAAAATGGCCATCAATTTCTGGCTCATAAAAGAAGGACTTTCCTCTTTCTGAAATTTTAGTTCAAGTAGTTCTTGTTACTTTTATCAGTTCCCATAGTCTTTCCAAAAATATGATTTTGCAAACCTCCCTCCTCTCCCTGCTGCCTAGCATTATTTCAGAGAGAGCTTTGGTCTGCTGTGACCTACTGTCTCCTACTTGGAAGCAGAATTGTCTTCTACTTAATATCTGAGTGACCAAAAAACTGATGAAGTTCTGAATGCATGGATGGCAGGCAACTTTTAACATCTTTATATGGTATCTGGCTGGCCTTTTCCTTTTTTTTTTTTTTTTAACATTTTTTTAATTTATTCATTTGAGACAGAGGGATACAGAGCATGAGCAGGGGGAGGTGCAGAGGGAGAGGAAGAAGCAGGCTCCCCACTGAGCAAGGAGCCCGATGTGGGATTCGATCCCAGGACCCCAGGATCATGACCTGAGCTGAAGGCAGAGGCTTAACCATTTGAGCCACACAGGTGCCTCTAGCTGGCCTTTTCCTAATGGAACCTTTTAATGTCACTATCTTTAGGCCTTTCTTTTGGACCTGTAAGTTTCCCTAGTGGAGACTTGTAGTTTTCTCTCTGGAGAGTAAGGGACTAACTGCCAGGATTTTGTGAGCCACCTGGAAGAGACGACTAAGGTTGTCAACTTTTAGCATATTATCTTTTCCTTAATTCCCGTTTACCTATTTGCAGCATGGAGTTAATGCCCAACACTGAGCCTCATGTTGCCCAACTCAAAGACTTTTACCTTCTCCAGAGAATAAAGGTGTCCATCTTCTGGAATGGGCACCCAGCTGCATAAGTCAAGGAGAGGGAATCTGGGAAGCTAACTGCTTTGTAAAGAAATCTTCAGGCAATCTTCCTCCTCTAAGCTCTCTCCTGCTCCCACTTCCAGAGCTACTTGATGCTTCCAGTTCTCGAGATTTTGGGGGGATTGTATGTGTAATGTTGGTTCTCTGCTTTTCCACTACCAGTTTAAGACAGCTTTCTCTGGTCAGTTGGAATAATTTGTTTCTTTTCCATCTGCTTTCTACTGTCCAGAATTTAATTGCTTTGTCTCTTTGCCCATTGTCTTTGTCCTTGTGGGTGTATGTTTTAAACAAAAAATCCTATATTTTAACTTTTCGTGGGTTTGAGGGTGAGCAAAAATAGGAGCTGTGATTGTTCAAACAGTCTATAACACTAAGAAAAGATATCATGGTACAAAATTTGTAAGGTATTAAAGGCTACTTATAGCAAAGAATTAGTCTGAATAATCTATTTTTTTCTACTGGTTTGAAGTGCTACCTTTACCATAATCCAAATTCCCCTGTTGACTTGGGTCTATTTCTGTGGTTTGTTCCATTAATCTCTACCTAGTTTTACTTATTTTGGCTTAGAATATATTTTTAATGTCTATTAGAGTTATTTCCTGCTCATTATTTTTGTTTTTCCTGAGAAACCTCACGGCTATTTTTCGTTATTTTTTGTGTGTGAACCTTTGAATCAAATTGCCTGGGTCCCCCCAAAATCTTCTTAGTGTTTTTTTTCTGGGGGGGGGTCATTGCATTATATATATATATTTTAAGATTTCTTTATTCATAAAAAAAAGGATTTCTTTATTCATTTGAGAGAGGGAGCATGTGCGCATGCCCGAGCACCAAGAGGGGGAGGAGGGGCAAAGGGAGAAGCAGACTCCCTGCTGAGCAGGGAGCCTGACGGGCTCGATCCCAGAACCCTGAAATCATGACCTGAGCCGAAGGTAGACGTTTAACCTACGGAGCAACCTAGGCGCCCCTGAATTACTTTTATAAGTTAATTTGGTGAGTTGACATCTTGACAATATTAAAATCTTTCCATGACCTTTCATTTATTCAGAACTACTTCTGTGTCTCTTTAGACCTCTTGTTTATTTAGGGTTTTTTTATTTTTTATTTTTTAGACTTTTCTTAGAGCAATTTAAGGTTCATAGCAACATTGAGAGGAAGGTACAGATTATTTCCCATATACTACTGACCCCACACATTGCATAGCTTTCCTGTTATCAGCTTCTCCCACCAGAGTGGTACATGGGTTACAATTGATGAGCCTACACTGACACTACACAGTCACCCACAGTCCCATAGTTCACATTCAGGTTCACTCTTAGCATTGCACATTCACAAATGTTTAATGACTTTACCCATCCTTATAGTATCATGTAGAGTATTTTCACTGCCCCGAAAATCCTCTGTGCTCTTGTTCATCTCTCCCACTTCCCAACCACTGGCAACCGTTGATCTTTTTTTCTATCTCTGTAGTTTTGTCTTTTTCAGAATGACATATAGTTGGAGTAGTTTGGTATGTAGCCTTTTCAGATTGGCTTTTACTTAGTAATGTGCATTTAGTATTCTCCATGTCTTTTAGTGGCTTGATAGCTCATTTCTTATTAGCGTTCAATAATACTACATTGTCTGGGTATACCATAGTTTGCTTCTGTTTACCTGTTGAAGGACATCTTGGTTGCTTCCAAGTTTTGGCGGTTATTAATAAGGCTGCTATAAACATTTATGCACAGGTTTTTGTGTGGACATCAGTTTTCAACTGATTTGGACTTTTTTAATTTTTTATTTCTTTTAAAAGATTTTATTTATTTATTTGACAGAGCACAAGCAGGGGGATTGGCAGGCAGAGAGAGAGAGAGAAGCAGGCTCCCCACAGAGCAGGGGGAGCCCGATGTTGGACTCGATCCCAAGACCCTGAGATCATGACCTGAGCCCAAGGCAGTTGCCCAACTGGGCCACCCAGGCGGCCTCAACTGATTAGGATTTTAAATAACAAGGAGCATGATTGCTGGATTGTATGAGTATATTTAATTTTGTAAGAGACTGCCCAACTAACTTTCACAGTGGCTATACTATTTTACATTCCCACCAGCAGTGAATAAGAGTTCTAGTTGTTCCACATCCTCGTCAGCATTTGGTTTTGTCATTTGGTTTTGTTTTGGATCTTAACCATTCTAATAGGTGTGTAGGGGAATCACATTGTTTTACCTATTTTATTTTATTTTTTTAAGTATTTATTTATTAGAGAGACAGCGAGAGAGGGAACACAAGCAGGGGGAGTGGGAGAGGGAGAAGCAGGCTCCCCGCCGAGGAGAGAGCCCGAAAGGGGCTCAATCCCAGGACCCTGGGATCATGACCTGAGCCGAAGGCAGCCGCTTAGCAGCCGCTTAACCAACTGAGCCACCCAGGTGCCTGGGAATCCCATTGCTTTAATTTGCAATTCTAACGGTGTGTAATGTTGAGAAATCTTTTCGTATGTTTATTTGCTGTCTGTATATCTTCTTTAGAGGTTGTGTTCAGATCTTTTGCCTGTTTTTAAATTATGTTGTCTATTTTCTTATTGTTGAGTTTTAAGAGTTCTTTGTATATTTTGGATAAGTCTTTTAGCACATGTGTCTTATACCAATATTTTCTCCTAGTATGTGGTTTGTCTTTTCATTCTTTTATCAGTGTCATCCACAGAACTCTTTTTAATTTTAATGAAGTCCACAACTTATCAGTTCTTTCTTCCATGCTTTGTCTAAAAAGTTATCACTAAATCTAAAGATCATCTAGATTTTTTCCTGTTTTCTAGGAATTTTACAGTTTCATGTTTTACATTAGATCTTTGGTCCATTTTCAGTTAATTTTTGTGAAGGGTGTAATGTCTCTGTCTAGATACGTTTTTTCACACAAATGGTATCATACTCAACTTGCAGCACTGCTTTTTTCACTTAATATGTACTTTCCTTGTCATCAAAGAGTATCCTCATCCTTTTTCTTCAGTTATTAATCTTACATTCAATTTTATTGTAATCTTTATTGTTGCTATTTCAAATAGGGTATTTTCTTCTGTTTTCTAAGATATTTCGATGTGGGAGCACTTTTGGATTTATTGTGTTAATTTGCACCAGCACCAACTGAATTATTACCGTTTGTAATAATTTTCTAGTCTGTTCTTTTTAGATTTCCATGTAAAGCAGATAATTTGAAAATCATGATAGTTTCAGTTCTTGTAATTTTTATACTTTTCCTTTCTCTTATTTATGCTTATTTCTTTCTCTTATCCTCTTACTTTTATTTCTCTTATATTGGCTGCTATATGCAGAATGATGTTAAATAACCATAATGATGAAGAATATCCCTGTCTTTTTTCTGACCTTACTGAGAATGCTTATGGCACTTAACTAAACATCATGTTGGGTTTGGGTTAGCTATAATATGCCTTACCATGTTATAGAAATATCTGGCCCTTTTTTTTATATACTCAAGAATGGATGTTGAATTCTGTTGCTTGCTTTTTCAGCATCTTATGGAGATAATCATATGATTTTTCACTCTATTCATCATTAAGCCTGCTAAATATTGTGACCTGGGAGTGTATGTGTCTTATTTAGAGCCAGGTAAGGAAGGTGAAGAAGGGTCTAGGTTTGCCCAGTGGTTGAAGTATGACTGCCTGGAACTGAGCCAGCCTCTCACATGTAGAAGAACAGTCCATTCTAATGGGTCAGGCAATTTTCAGGCTAAGGAGTCTTAATCTAAAATGAAAAAATTGTCAGGGTGCCTGGGTGACTCAGTAGGTTAAGCTCCTGCCTTTGGCTCAGGTCTTGATCCCAGGGTCCTGGGATTGAGCCTCACATCCGACTCCCGGCTCAGCGGGAAGCCTGCTTGTCTCTCTCCCACTCCCCCTGCTTGTGTTCCCTCTCTCGCTGTGTCTCTCTCTGTCAAATAAATAAAATCTAAAAATAAAAAATAAAAAAGAATTAAATGAATTAACATACGTAAAGAATTTAGAACAGTGCCTGGCACATAGTAAGCACTCAGTAAAAGCTGCTACTACTGTATTTTTTTTTCTTACCCCCTCCCTCACTGTATTTCTTTTTTTTTTTTTTAACATTTTATTTATTCATTTATTTGAGAGAGTGAGAGAGAGAGAGAGAGAGAGAGCACATGAGAAGGGGGAAGGTCAGAGGGAGAAGCAGACCCCCTGCCGAGCAGGGAGCCCGATGCGGAACTCGATCCCGGGACTCCAGGATCATGACCTGAGCCGAAGGCAGTCGCCCAACCAACTGAGCCACCCAGGCGCCCCCCTCACTGTATTTCTTATAGCAACCCCATGACGTTTTACTGGACCAGTTCTATGTATGTGGGGAAACTAAGACTCACAGAGTGTTTGGTAGTCCAAGGTTATGCAGATTAGTCTGCATTTCTGATTTTGTAGCTTATTAAGTCTATTTGCCTTGATTGTATTTTGCCCTGCCTCCCAAAGCAGGATAGTTGGATGTTCAGACAAGATGGTTTGTCAGGAAGTTGTCTGGTGAGAGGACCAGATAGACCCCTGCTACTGGAGTTTGGAAGAGTACAACCTTCAGGAAGACATTGGGCACAGCAAGCAGAAATGAAATATACTTCTAGAACAAGAGCTTCAGAATTAGAGGGATGCCTGGGTGGCTCAGTCGATTAAGCGTCTGCCTTCGGCTCCGGTCATGATCTCAGGGTCCTGGGATCGAGTCCTGCATTGAACTCCCAGCTCAGTGGGGATCCTGCTTCTCCCTCTGCCTTCTGCTCCCCCTGCTTGTGCTCTCTCTCTGACAAATAAATAAAATCTTAAAAAAAAAAAAAAAAGAACTTCAGAATTAGAGTTGGGGCACATGTTGGTATTTGGGCTGGAGGAAAGAGGTTGAAGTCCGGTAATTAGACCATTCAGGATTCAATGGAGCCTGAGGATGGAGGGCTTATACATAGTAATCAAGTTAGAATTGTTCCTCGGACTTAGTGATGTATTGATTGTGTGGGTGTTGAAAGTAGCAATAGCTGCAAGGACAATTACATCAGAAACTGGTAACGAGGTTGGCATTAGTCTCAGTCACTTGTATTTACTCTTCATCTC
Organism: Neomonachus schauinslandi; assembly: GCF_002201575.2. Lineage (NCBI taxonomy): Eukaryota > Metazoa > Chordata > Mammalia > Carnivora > Phocidae > Neomonachus > Neomonachus schauinslandi. The sequence continues at coordinate 56,287,681 of NC_058415.1, forward strand.
ATGATACTAGACCAGCTGTGCCCTGATAGTAGCTGGCGTCATGAGCTACTGAACTCATGGTTTAGATGCCCTTTGCAATAACAAGTTTCTTCTCTGTCTTGATGGCTGATGACGTAACTGACCTGCCTGTCTGGATTCCTGACTTCTGGCTTACTGTTCACCTCTTAAACTTTGCCTGCCCTTCCAAATCCTGCTAATCCAGATTCCTTACTGCCTTCACATTACTGATTTGACACTTGCTTCTTTCCTTTTAATTAAATTTAATTTTCATTTATAAAAATAATATATATATAGTTTTGTATATATCCCTACTCCCAGAAGCAACCTCTTTCAGCTGTTTTAGACATGGAGAATGAGTGAGTCTTTGGTTACCTCTCATGGTCACTTCCAGCATAAAGCCACACCTGAGGTGAGTCCTATCCCCAGACTTAGTGACATATTGCCAGTATTTATTTAAATCAGTTTTTTTTGTTACTGTTCCTAGTGTTGAGTTAACAGTCATACTTCTCAATTCATGTCTCTTTATCAGTATTTTGCCCATATCAGACCGTTTCTTATTTGTTTGGTGGTGGTTGGTAGGTAGGTATGTATGTATCCATTTCTTTTTATTCCCATTCCCATCCCATTCTCTTTCCTTCCTTTCTCCTAGGCACCCATTCTAATATGTTTTTGAATATTCTTTGATAGGCACTCTTTTTTTTTTGAGTAGGCCCCTCGCCCAGCATGGAACCCAATGTGGGGCTCGATCTCACTACCCTGAGATCATGACTGGAGCGGAGACCAAGAGTCGGACAGTTAACCACCTGAGCTACCCAGGCACTCCTGATAGGCACTCTTTTTTAAGATTTTACTTATTTATTTGACAGAGAGAGCACAAGCAGGGGGAGCGGCAGGCAGAGGGAGAAGGAGAAGCAGGTTCCCCGCAGAGCAGGGAGTCCGATGCAGGGCTCAATCCCAGGACCCTGGGTATGACCTGAACCGAAGGCAGATGCTTATTAACCAACTGAGCCACCGAGGTGCCTCCTTAAGAATCATTGTTTAAAGATTTTTTGTTGTTGTTGTTTGTTTATTTGAGGTAGAGAGCACGAGCAGGGGGAGGGGCAGAGGGAGAGGGAGAAGCAGACTCCCTGCTCAGCGGGAAGCCTGCTTCTCCCTCTCCCACTCCCCCTGCTTGTGTTCCCTCTCTCGCTGTCTCTCTCTCTGTTGAAAAATAAATAAAATCTTTAAAAAAAAAAAAAAAAGAAAACAGGCAAAATAGGGGCGCCTGCTTCACCCTCTCCCACTCCCCCTGCTTGTGTTCCTGCTCTATCTCTCTCTTTGTCAAATAACTAGATAAAATCTTTTTTTAAAAAAACTGTTCTTTAGGGCGCCTGGGTGGCTCAGTTGGTTAAGCGACTGCCTTCAGCTCAGGTCATGATCCTGGAGTCCCAGGATCGAGTCCCGCATCGGGCTCCCTGCTCGGCAGGGAGTCTGCTTCTCCCTCTGACCCTCACCCCTCTCATGCTCTCTCTATCTCATTCTCTCTCAAATGAATAAATAAAATCTTAAAAAAAAAAACAAAACTGTTCTTTGTAGTAGAGGAACCCAGTTCAGAATCATGTTGCTTTGTTTTTAGTTGTCCTCTCTCTCTATAATCTCTTTCAGACTCTAATCATTCCTTATGTTTTTCCAGACTTTAATGCCCTTGATGGATTTGATGGTTACAGGGCACTTATTTTGTAGAATATCCCTCAGTTTGAGTTAGTAATGTTTCCTCATGTTTGTTTCAGGTGGCACATGATTTTGATTTGTCTCATTATTGATGATGTCCACTTTGGTTACTTAGAAGATATTTGCCAGGTTTCTATAAAGTTACTCTTCTCCTTTGTAGTTAGTATTTTGTGGGAAACTATTCTGAAGCTATATAAACATTCAGTTCCTACTCATTTTTTTTTTTTTTTTAAGATTTTATTTATTTGACAGAGACACAGCGAGAGAGGGAACACAAGCAGGAGGAGTGGGAGAGGGAGAAGCAGGCTTCCTGCTGAGCAGGAAGCCTGATGTGGGACTCGATCCCAGGATCCTGGGATCATGACCTGAGCCGAAGGCAGCTGCTTAACGACTGAGCCACCAGGCGCCCCTCAGTTTTCAATTTATAAATAAATTTGTTTGTATGGATTCATAGTTTATTATTTTATTCAGTGGGTAATGATGGTACACATTCAGATATAAAACTATGCATGTGTATTACATTGGCATAAGTGATATAGTTTAATTTTATTTTAATATATAATAGTATATTAAAGTGTTAAAATGTGATCTAGATCTAAATCGTATTTCAGAATGTTCAGTATGATTATCTGGTTGGTGGTAAGTAAAACTCCATCATAAGGAGATAGGTGGAATTCAAAAAATTTAATCACACAAAATACAAGTTTAGTGTTATTTCTCGCTGGCCTGAAGTTACAGGAATCCAGCTGCTTGATCCAATTCTGATGGGGTCCTGGCTGCAGTTTGGTGCCACTTGGTGGCATTTGTCCACTTCAGTATAATATAAATGGGGACAAATCTGGCTGGTTAGGACTTCTATGCATTGGTAGCAATTCTAGGTGTGGTTAGTTGATGCCAGGTTCTTTGACACAATCCTGGGAAATTGGGCCAGGTGAATACTGGGAATGAGAAGACCAGTTCTCTACCTCTTTGCTTTCTAAGATGGGTGGCCTACTTTTCTCTTCCTGCCTCTGTCCAGGATAGGGGTAAATGGTAGGTGGATATGTTTACTGTACTAGTGGTGATTTTTCTGTTTTTAAAATCTGTGCTTTTTCTCCAAATCCATGTACATGAAATGTTAATAAAGTCTTAATGAAAATTAAGATTGTTAAAAAGACAAAGATGGAAGGCTCAGCTGTCTCAGGAATAAGGGAAACCATACTAAGTAGGTGATTTATGTAGGAACCGTTTTCCAGCACTTCAAAGAATCAAGCAGGGGTGCCTGGGTGGCTCAGTTGGTTAAGCGACTGCCTTCAGCTCAGGTTATGATCCCAGAGTCCTGGGATCGAGTCCCACTTCGGGCTCCCGGCTCAGTGGGGAGCCTGCTTCTCCCTCTGACCCTCTCCCCTCTCATGCTGTTTCTCTCTCTCTCTCTCAAATAAATAAATAAATAAATAAATAAATTTTTTTTTTTTAAAGATTTATTTATTTGACACAGAGACAGCTAGAGAGGGAACACAAGCAGGGGGAGTGGGAGAGGGAGAAGCAGGCTCCTGGCCGAGCAAGGAGCCCAATGCAGGCCTCGATCCCAGGACCCTGGGATCATGACCTGAGCCAAACGCAGACGTTTAACGACTGAGCCACCCAGGCGCCCCATAAATAAAATCTTAAAAAAAAAAAAATTAAAAGAAAAAAAAATTTCAAACAGTATTTAAAGCCTGCTATCAGGACTTGTTCTGGGTATGTAAAAGGATCTTTCTTCCAAAGCAAGTCTTGTCTTTAATTTTTCTATTTTAATTCTATTATGTATTATCACTGTTTCTGGGTTATTTTCAGATTTCTGCTGATTCCTTTATCCACCCACTAACATTTTCTTCTTGGATCTTAGGTGCAGAGGGTTAAGTTAATCATAATCCTCAGTTTATAGCCCGTTGTTGTCATTGGTTTGTACAAACTACTGCTTGTGTTACTTCCTTCTTTTTATCCTCATGCTGTACTTTCATGTCTCTCCTCCTGTCATAGGCAGCCATTCTCATGTGTACTTTTTTTATTTGTATTTATTCCTACAAAATGTGTTTTACTGTGTGTACGTGTATTTTACTTTATGTAATTTAAGTATTCATATTTTATTTTCTCCGAAGCAGTATATATATATTTTTAAGATTTTATTTATTCATTTGAGACACAGAGATAGAGATAGAGAGAGCATGAGCAGGGAGAGAGAGGAAGAAGGAGAAGAAGGCTCTCCGCTGAGCCAGGAGCCGGATGTGGGGCTCTTATTCTTCCCTTCTCCCTCCCATCAGGGTTGTCTGAGTCGTTTCTTCCAGTGAAACTTTAGAATAAATTTGTTGAATTAAAAACAATTGGAACACTTATTGGGATTGTATATTGAATTTATAGATCAGTTTGAGGGAGAATTGACAAGGAATATTTCCCTTTTTCTTTTATTAGGGTTTTAAAGATTTTTTTAAGATTTTTATTTATTTGAGAGAGAGGGAGAGCAAAGAGTGAGAGGGAGATGCAGACTCCCTGCTGAGCAGAGAGAGTCCAACGTGGGACTTAATCCCAGCAACCTGAGATCATGACCTGAGCCGAAGGCATACACTTAACTGAGCCACCCAGGCACCCAGGGTTTTAAAGATCTTTTAGTAGAATTAAGTTAACCAAGAATACGTAATTCTTAGCTACTTTATAATAAATTTATAAAACTTGTAAAACTGATACTCTGTACTCATTAAATAATAATTGCCCATTCTCTTCTCCCCTCAAACCCTGCAAATACCATCATACTTTCTGTCTTTATGATTTTTAACTATTCTAATTACCTCATATAAGTGGAATCATACAGTATTTGCCTTTTTGTGACAGGCTTATTTAAGATTTTTTTTTTTTTTGACAGAGAGAGACACAGCGAGAGAGGAAACACAAGCAGGGGGAGTGGGAGAGGGAGAAGCAGGCTCGCCACCGAGCAGGGAGCCCGATGCGGGACTCAATCCCAGGACCCTGGGATCATGACCTGAGCCGAAGGCAGACGCTTAATGACTGAAGCACCCAGGCGCCCCATGTGACAGGCTTATTTAACTTAGCAAAATGTCCTCACATTTCCACGTGGTAGCATATAGCAGAATTTTTTTCCTTTTTAAAAAAAATTTTTAAAGATTTTATTTATTTATTTGACAGAGACACAGCGAGAGACGGAACACAAGCAGGGGGAGTGGGAGAGGGAGAAGCAGGCTTCCCACAGAGCAGGGAGCCCAATGTGGGGCTCAATCCCAGGACCCTGGAACCATGACCTGAGCCGAAGGCAGACGCTTAACGGCTGAGCCACCCAGGCGCCCCAGAATTTTTTTCTTTTTAAAGGCTTAATATTTCATTGTATCTGTATGCCATTTTGCTTATCTATTCATGTGTTGATGGACAGATAGGTTTCTTCCACATTTTAGCTATTGTGACTAATTCTGCTATGAACATGGGTGTACAGATACTTATTTGAGACCCTGCTTTCATTTCTTTTGAGTATATATCTAGAGGTGGAATTCCTGGATCACATGGTAATTCTATTTTTATTTTTTTGAGGAACCACCACACTGTTTTATATAGTGGCTGTCTCATTGTAAGTGGTATTTCGTTATAGTTTTGATTTGCATTTCAGTGATTAGTGATGTTGAGCATCTTTTAATTTGCTTGTTCATAATTCATACATTCTCTTCAGGGAAATATCTGTTAAAGTTCTTTGTCCATTTTTAATCAGGTTGTTTTTTTGTTGAGGTTTTTATTTTTTTTATTTTTATTTTTATTTATTTATTTATTTTTTCCTAGGCAAAGAACTTTATTAACCTTGTTTCAAACTTTATTCCCAGGCTTCTTCAGCTTAACTAGCTGCAAAGAATGAATTGTGTATAAGCCAAAACTGAAAAGAGCTGCAGTGTCCAAGGGGCTTGGGCTTAAAAATATTAGAGATCTACATTTTATCAGATCCACGAACAAAATTTTAAAAAGCAGTCATAATATAAAATAGCAGCTCCCAGTAACTTCTTCAAGTTTTATGTTCTTCAGAAGTTGACTCAATTCAGTTTGCTTCATTCTTGGAAGCTTCATCACAATTCTCCACAAGATCTGGAACTTCATCATCATCATCCTCTCCGGTAGCAAGTGGTGCTTTTCCATCCACAGATTGTTTGGGCAGAGCTTCAGCCAGTCTTCTTAAACTAGTCAGACTGTCTGCACCAAGTTGGTTTAAGATACTGGGTAGCATTTCTGTCAGCTGCTTTGTCTCAGCATGGCCTGTAATGGTGAAAGTGTTCGCTGCCAGTGATGCCTGAACTTTGGGGTTGTTAAAGTGGATCACTGTTCCTTGGTTTGTGAACATATTCACTTCTTCAATACCAGAGATATTGTTTACCCCTAACTTCTTTAAGGAGAACTGAAGTTTTTTATCATCTGCTGTAGCCGTTCTATGAACCACCTTCTTCTTTCGGCGAGCAGTTCCTTTCCCACCAGTGCGCACTTGTGCTTGCAGTTTGGCGAGTTTCTCCTGGTTCATGATAGTTTCTTTCATCTTGTTGGAGCGGAAATGGGACCGCGCGGGGGAATAGGGTTGGCGCTCAGGGGGTCTCGGGCGGACCAGCTGAGATTAGGAGCACACACGCGGGGACGCAAGATGGCAGCTAGAGGTATTTTTTTTTTTTTAAGATTTTATTTATTTGCGAGAGAGAGAATGAGAGACAGAGAGCATGAGAGGGAGGAGGGTCAGAGGGAGAAGCAGACTCCCTGCTGAGCAGGGAGCCCGATGCGGGACTCGATCCCGGGACTCCGGGATCATGACCTGAGCCGAAGGCAGTCGCCTAACCAACTGAGCCACCCAGGCGCCCCTTATTGTTGAGTTTTAAGTGTACTCTATTCTGTATATATCAGATATATGATTTGCAAATACTGTTTCTCTCTCTCTTTTTTTTAAAGTTTATTTATCTCTGCACCAATGTGGGATTCAAACTCATGACCCTGAGATCAAGAGTCACATGCTGTCTACCAGCTGAGCCAGGCAGGCACCCCTATTTTCTCTCTCTTCTTATATTTTTATTTATTTATTTATTTTTTAAGATTTTATTTATTTATTTGAGCGAATGCGAGAGAGAGAGCATGAGAATGGGGAAAGTTAGAGGGAGAAGTGGACTCCCCGCCGAGCAGGGAGCCCGATGTGGGACTCGATCTGGGACTCCAGGATCATGACCTGAGCCGAAGGCAGTCATCCAATCAGCTGAGCCACCCAGGCACCCTTTACATCTTTATTTTGGAAAACTTACTAGAACTAGGATTTTTTTCCCCCTGAATAGCCAAAGATAAAATTTTACATACGATTTTGTTTGCATAGATTTGAGGCCTTATTTAAGTTTGTTTATTTTCTTTTCCAGAATGATTTTGAATTCAGTAAAATACAATTGGTTATTTAATGTAGGTTTAGTATCTGACATACAATTTTTGTGGGTGTCTAAGCTATTTTGTTTCAATATAATTACGTTTTAGGAACACACATTTTCCAAGTAATTTAGCAGAAGGAAATTCTCTTGATTGGACGTGACGCTTTCTTGACAGGCCAAATATTGATACATAAGCCTCTTCTTCTAGTGACATCTTAGCCTTTGGTGTAAGTTTATACTATTTTATTATTTTCCCTTCTGATTCCTAATGGCTTCCTCCTAACATTTTCTTTCCTTCCTTCCTTCCTTCCTTCTCCCTCCCTGCTTTCCTTCCCTCCTCCCTCCCCCACCTCACTCCCTTCCTTCCTTCCTTTTCCTTTTTCTGTCATTAATTAGGTCACAAACTACCTTTTTGAGAGCATGAGGATGCCACATCTTGTCATGGTGGCATGGCATAATATTCCATAGCATTGTGACCTACCACTCTTAAGTAAGCAAAAACATTACTGCCAATACCTTTTCTAAATGAGTGTTCTGTATTTCACATTTGTTCATTCTTGAATTCATGTGTGTTTGAAATCAGAGTTTTCACAGATCCTTGGTTGTATAACATCAAATTTCCATTTTTGACTTGTTTGGCATGTCTGACACATACTTTTTTTTTTTCTTTTCGGGGGTGGTGTAAAAAAGAATATGAGTTGACGCCTCCTGTGTGTGTGTGTGTGTGTGTGTGTGTGAAGTTTTTAACAAGCTATTCTTCAGCAGTAGTTAATGCAAGAAAAGATCTGACTTAGTTCTCTGCAGTTTATTTTTAAAGATTTATTTATGTGGAGCCCGATGTGGGGCTCAATCTCACAGCCCATGAGATCATGACCCGACGTGAAACCAAGAGTTGGACCTTTAAATGACTGAGCCACGCAGGTGCCCCAGTGCTCTGCAGTTTTAATGAGGATCTACTCTCTTTCTGAGAAACCTTTTATTTTTAAAAAAGATGACAAATATTTATGCTAAGCCTTAATATTATTTGATGATAAAATATGGATTAGTGAAGAAAGGAGTTTTAAGTCTTTTCAATCTATTGTTTCCTCTTCAAATGACTGTCACTATCATTTACTGATCTGTTTTCATCTTTGGTAATAAAACTTTATTACTTGTCATTTAATACAATAAACAGAGCCAAGAGTTAGAGATTTGTTCCTTTTTCTCCTTTGCCATTGCCACTGTCAAAATCTAGACTTTTTCCCTTCATATCTGCTGAGTTAATTTTACCCCTTCTGCTCTCATGCTTACCTCTTACTGAAAACTTCCCTTATTATGTCTGTCTCCTGCTCAAGAACATACAGCGTCTTTACCTGGTGTTTAGTTAGGCAGGAGTAGAAGATAGAATATAGACAGAGTGCTATTAAATTCCTTTTCTTGCTTTGATAAATTTGATGCTTGTCATACATTTCTCTCTGCTTGGCTGAATTATATGTTGTGTACCCTCATTTTTCACTGGTAATGCATCTTTAACAATATTAAGCCTTCCAACCCACAAACACAGGTTATCTTTCCATTTGCTTGCGTTATCTTTAATTTCTTTCAACAACATTTTGTTGTTTTCAGCGTACAAGTCTTTCATCTCCTTGGTTAAGTCTGTTCCTAAGTATTCTTTTGATGCTATTGTAAATGAGATTATTTTCTTAATTTCCTTTTTTGGATTCATTGTTATTGTATAGAAATGCACCCTTTTTTTTGGCAACTGATTTTTTTTGGATGTTGATTTGGTATCCTGAAACATTACTGAATTCTTTTATTCTAAGAGTTAGTGTTTTTTACTTATAAGATCATATTATCAGCAAACAGAATTTTACTTTTTTTCCAGCTTGATTTTTTTTTTGATTTTGTTTTATTTTTTTTTTTTTTTTTTTTTGAAGAATTTATTTATTTGATAGCAAGCACAAGAAGGCAGAGTGGCAGGGAGAGGGAGAAGCGGGCTTCCTGCTGAGCAGGGAGCCCAATGGTGGGGCTTGATGCCAGGACCCTGGGATCATGACCTGAGCCAAAGGCAGACGCTTAACCAACTGAGCCACCCAGGCACCCTAGAATCTTCTTCTTTTTCTTTAAAGATAATTTATTTTAGAGAGAGAGCAGGGCGGGGTGGGGGAGGGGCAGAGGGAGAAGGAGAAAGAGAAACTCTAGCCCAACCAGGGCTCCATCTCATGACCCTGAAAACATGAGCTGAGCCGAAACCAAGAGTCAGACACTTAATCAACTGCACCACCCAGGCACCTCTTCTTCTAGAATCTTGATAGTTTTAGTTTTGCACTTAGGTCTAGGATCCATCTGTAAATAGTGTGAGACAAGGATCAAGGTTAATTTTCTATGTGAATATCCAGTTTCTCCAGTACCATTTATTGAAAAGACTGTCCTTTTCCCCACTGAATTGCACTGTTGCTTTGTTGTAAAGTAGGTGATCTTATATATGTTTCTGGAGACTCTCTTCTGTTCCATTTGTGTGTCTAGCCTTGTACCAGTAACGATCTTGATAACTATAGCATATGGTAAGTCCTGAAATCTAGTTGTATATGTCCAGTTTTATTCTTCTCAGACTGGTTTTGGCTGTTTTATATCCTTTGTTTTTCCACTTAAATCTTAGTATCAGCGTGTGAATTTCTACAGGAAAACCTACTGGGATTTTAATGGGAATTGCATTCAATCTGTACATCAATTTGGGGACAACGAATACTAAGACTGCGTCTTTCAGACAATGAATGTGTTATATCTCGCTACTTATTTAGGTCTTTTTCATTTTTTTCATCAGTGTTTTATCGTTTTCTATGTACAGATAACACACATCTTCCTGTAGATTTATTCCTAGGTAATGTTTTTCCAGTTTTATTGAGCTATAATTGACATATAATATTATATTAGTTTAGGGCATACAGCTTGGTTAGATACATGTATATATTGCAGAATGATTATCAAATAAGTTTAGTTATCTATCACCTCACATAGTTACAGAAATCAGTTTCTTAAAAGAACTTCTAAGATCTGCTCTCTTAACTTTCAAATGTATACTATAGTTTTGTCAACTATAGTCACCATGCTGTACCTTACATTCCTGAAAATTTGTTCCTTTTGACTACCTTCACCATTCCCCCCCATCCATACCTTCACACCCCTGTTTCTTGGTAGATTGCCAACTACCAATCTGTTTTCTGTATGGTTTTTGTTTTGTTTTGTTTTGTTTGGAGATTCCTTATTTAAGTGAGATCATGTAGTATTTGTCTTTCTCTTCCTGACTTGTTTCACTTAGTACAGTGCCCTCGAGGTCCATCCATGTTTTCACAAATGACAGGATTTCCTTTTTAAAGGTTGATTATGTTCTTTTTTTTTTTTTTTTTTTTAAGATTTT
>NC_058415.1:56298283-56302938 GCF_002201575.2 Neomonachus schauinslandi
TTTTTTTTTTTTTTTTTTTTTTTTTTTTTTTAAGATTTTATTTATTTGACAGAGAAAGACACAGCGAGAGAGGGAACACAAGCAGGGGGAGTGGGAGAGGGAGAAGCAGGCTTCCCTCGGAGCAGGGAGCTCAATGCCGGGCTCGATCCCAGGACCCCGGGATCATGACCTGAGCCGAAGGCAGAAGCTTAACGACTGAGCCACCCAGGTGCCCCAAGGTTGATTATGTTCTTTTGTATATATTCCACATTTTCTTTATCCATTCATCCATTGATGGACACTTAGGTTTTTTCCATGTCTTAGTTATTGTACTGCTGCTGCAGGTATTAAATGGTATTTAAATTTTTTAAATTTTCTGAATCTTTGTTGTTAAAATACAGATACACAATTGTTTTTGTATAGTTTTTATCAGTGATCTTGCTAAATTACTGTAGTAGTTCATAGATTCTTTGGGGTCTTGTACATAATTAGGATTTGTTTTTGATGAAGCATCTGTTCGGTAGCTTCTGAGAGAGGATACCATTGGTAGGTAATATTGAGACCTCATATGTCAAATACTTTCATTTGATCTTCATAATTGAGTGATAGTTTTGCTGAGTTTAGAATTAGAGGTGTTTTTTTTTTTTTTTTTTTAAAGATTTTATTTATTTATTTGACAGAGACACAGTGAGAGCAGGAACACAAGCAGGGGGAGAGGGAAGGGAGAAGCAGGCTTCCCGCTGAGCAGGGAGCCCGATGCAGGGCTCAATCCCAGGACCCTGGGACCATGACCTGAGCCGAAGGCAGACGCTTAACGGCTGAGCCACCCAGGCACCCCAGAATTAGTGGTTTAAAATAGTTTTTCTTAAGAATTTTGGTCTTCTTGCTTCCACCGTTGCTGTTGAGAAGTCTGATTTTCCCCCCGTGGAATCTTTTTTTTTTTTTTTCCTCCCAGCTTTACTAAAATATAATTGACATATAACATTGTGTAAGCACTCTGCGGAATCTTATAGGATCTTCCTTTTGTCCCCAATATTCTCAAATTTCACATGATATGAAAGTTTGGTATGACCTTTTTTCATTCCATTGTGTTGTGCATTTGTAGATTAACTCCACTTGTGTCCTTCAGTTGTAGAAATTTTATTTTCTCCCCTCTGTTTTGTCTTTTTTGTTTTGTCTTTTTAAAACTCTGATTCTATGAATGTTGACCTTCCTGAACTGGTCTTCTTATTTTTCTTTTTTTTCTCCTTATTTTTCATCTTTGTTTTTCTCTATTTTCTGAGAGGTATCTTCAGTTCTTCTATGTATCTCATATATTTGCTATCATACTTTTAATTTTTCAAAATCCTGTCTTTTTTGTTGTTTTTTGAATGTCCCTTCTCTCCTTTTTGGCCTCCTGTTCTCATTTTATGGATGCCATATCTTAACAGTCTAAGAATTTTAATAATATTTTTTGAGGTTTTCTTTTGCTTCAAGTTGTTTTTGAGGGTTTTCCCCCTTATTTTTGCCTCTAGGCTTACCTTAAATGTCTTCTGATCCTGTCCACTCATATAATTTTTTAAAGTTTATTATGTTACGTTAATCACCATACACTACATCATTAGTTTTTGATGTAGTTTTCCATGATTCATTGTTTGCGTGTAACACCCAGTGCTCCATTTAATACGTGCCCTCCTTAATACCCATCACCAGGCTGTCCACTCATATTTAAGAGTGAAGTACTAAAAGGCGGATTGAAAATTTTGCTTGGTGCGCAAGGGCAAAATTAGTGACCTGTTAGATGTTACAGTATGGTGATCAGACTGGCCTAATTTGGGGAGTCCCATTTGTTGTATCTTTTATTTTTAATATTTTATTTATTTATTTGACAGAGACACAGTGAGGGAGGGAACACAAGCAGGGGGAGTGGGAGAGGGTTACCGCTGAGCAGAGAGCCCGATGTGGGGCTTGACCCTGGGACCATGACCTGAGCCGAAGGCAGACATTTAAAAGACCAAGCCACCCAAGCACCCCTTCCCATTTGTTGTATCTTTACAGTTTTGTTTTGTTTTATTTTTTAGACCACTTTACTGCGATATAATTCACATTTTTTTTTTCAATGAGTGGTGGTTCTCTACCTCAGAGAAGAAGGCTTTCTTTTATCTTGCAGTCATAAGCCTGTTTGCCAGCCTTATTAGAGTCAGGTGAAAAAGGAAAGTCTAGTATCTTACCATTCATTAGTGAAATTTTGCCAGTTTTCGGTTTGGTTTCTCCACACTCTGTTCTACTCAGTTCAACCATGGCAGAGAATAAACCTCCAGCCTTCTATTAGTGTGGTGTAGGCTACTCACTGATCAGCATGGGGGAGAAGTTCTGGGGATCTGACAATTCTTTATACAGAGTTTTGACCGGTCTTACTATTTGCAGCACCAGTTACACCTGGTGCCTCAAATTTCTGAGTTTTTCCATGATTCAGTGGAAAGTAGGCCTACTCCTTGGGCTTTCTGACCATAAGCCTGGGTTTATATTTTCTCTAGTCTTCCAGGTTAGTTACCACTTATCCTTCTGGTTTCCAGCTTCCAAAATTTTGTTGTTTTGTGTCTCCCATTTGTCCTGGGTTTATGACTTTTTTTTTTTTTTTTAAAGATTTATTTATTTATTTGAGAGAGCGAGAATGAGAGAGAGTACATGAGAGGGGGGAGGGTCAGAGGGAGAAGCAGGCTCCCCGCCGAGCAGGGAGCCCGATGCGGGACTCGATCCAGGGACTCCAGGATCATGACCTGAGCCGAAGGCAGTCGCTTAACCAACTGAGCCACCCAGGCGCCCCATGACTTTTTTTTTTTTAAGATTTTATTTATTTATTTGACAGAGAAAGAGAGAGAGAGAGTTCACAAGCAGGGGGAGAGGCAGAGGAAGAGGGAGAAGCAGCCTCCCAGCTGAGCAGGGAGCCTGATGGCGGGGTTTTATCCCAGGACCCTGGGACCATGACCCGGGCCGAAGGCAGCTGCTTAACCGACTGAGCCACCCAGGCGCCCTGGGTTTATGACTTTTTAAAAAACAGTTTAATAAACTTAGTAGTTTGTGAGGAAGTAGCAGTAAATATACACGTTAACACACAATTTTAACCAAAAGTCCAAATGTCTTTTCTGCTGTTACATTTAACATTAACCCAGCTGATGGTGCCATGGGTTTCTGTAGCATTTATTTTGGGAATAAAAGGCTTTACTTTCCTAGCAAAAAGAAACATTGTCTTACTCTTATTAAAATACAGAGGGCTGGGGCCCCTGGGTGGCTCAGTCACTAAGCATCTGCCTTTGGCTCAGGTCATGATCCCTGGGATGGAACCCTGCATTGGGCTCCCTGCTCCGTGGGAAGCCTGCTTCTCCCTCTCCCACTCCCCCTGCTTGTGTTCCCTCTCTCGCTGTGTCTCTTTCTGGCAAATAAATAAAATCTTAAAAACCAAAAAAAAGGGGGGCTTTCAGTATTAATATTGGAAGGTACTTCTGAAATGTCTGAAGTTTACTTTTCAGAGTTCAGTAAGAGCTTCAGGGATTTCCTGTTTTTTATTTATATTTCATCTTAATTTTAGGATAATTACATTAAGTATTATAACAATTCTAACAAACTTTTTAGATTGGGATTTTTAGTCAATAAAAATTCATACTTTCTTGACTTTAAAGCCTGTGGCACCTATTATAGCATCATTAGGTATAGCTACTCACTTTATTTTTCACATACTGCTAATGAATAGTTTAAAAGTTTATCTTGGTCGTTGGCAGACTTTTGAAACTTTCAGCAAATTAATAAGAAAACATGTTTTGCTTTTGCTGTTATGTTGGAAACATATCCTATAGCAGATGTGAGCTGATGACATAGCAGAAAAACTCAGCAGTGGGAGTGTCCTCATTTCACACTAACTCCAGGCACTAATCCAAATGCAACAGTAAACACTCTTCATTTGCTTGTCAGCTGAGCTATTACAAGTATAGTTGTGTTTAGGACTGGGAACCTTTTTCTTAACCTGTTTAATGGTATGTTAGTAACAAGATAGCAGGAATAATTGGGATATATTTCACTATTCATATTTAATTGTTTTTTGTCATGGCTGAAAATTCATATGAAAATAATTAGTGATATAACAAAATTACTTTAACATTTGCACATTGGGGATTATCAAAATTCTGTGCTAAGACAATGTATACTTTATTTACATATATTAATGTTTTTTGAATTTTTGGTTATGCATTTTCAGGCCTCCTTTGCCCAGAAATTGTTGGTTTTTGTTATGTTTCACATTTTGGAGGGGAGGATAGAGGGCCAGGGAAGGTTATAATGAGAGCGCATTAAGTTAAAAAGATCTTGAGAGGACCTGAGGAGTATGAGAAAGAATAGACAGAAAAGCTTAGAGCATGAGGAGACAGTGGAATTACAGAAGCCCAAGAAATAAAATGGTTCAGGAAGACAAAATGTTAAACGTGGGAAAATGCTGGGGCGCCTGGGTGGCTCAGTCGTTAAGCGTCTGCCTTCGGCTCAGGTCATGATTCCAGGTCCTGGGATCGAGCCCCGCATCGGGCTCCCTGCTCAGCGGGAAGCCTGTTTCTCCCTCTCCCACTCCCCCTGCTTGTATTCCCTCTCTCGCTGTGTCTCTCTCTGTCAAATAAATAAAATCTGTAAAAAAAAAAAAAAAAAAAAAAAAA